>NW_026114699.1:0-211878 GCF_025201925.1 Gopherus flavomarginatus | reverse complement strand
CTTGTCACCAGATAGATCAGACTGAACAGGTTTCAAACCTCCAGGAGGCTCTTACCTTCTAAACAGGGACGGCTGTTTTCTAGTAAAATCACTACAAGGGAAGGAGGAAACTCGAAAGAGGTTCCTCCTGGCGCTCACGTCCATGACCCCAAATAATCTCTCAGTCCTCAAAGAGAGACCTGGAGAAGGAAACGTGCTGAAGCAAAGCCACAGAGGTCTCTGAGGTTTCCCTGGCCCCTCGCCCCCTGTCCTGCCTGGCTGATGTCAGCATCTCTCTGTGAGGTCACCACCTCCCCACCACCTTTGACCAATAGTCTGAGGTCCTGCAAAAGGCCTTTGTGATGTCACTGCCACACCCCTCCCTTGCTGGGCTAATGTCCTGCCCCTGGCCTGGACCTTTGGAGGTTTGAGCTACTCCCTGTGGATCACCCTACTCAAGGAGCGTTCGTTCTAGGCAGCAAGCCGGCTAGACAGGAAAACATCAGACGCTGCTCCCAATGCTACACTCAGTTTTTTCAGAAATTAGTCGACTTCATGGTCAGAAGAAACCATTAGAGCGTCTAACCTGCATATCACAGGCCTCCTGTATGACATAACAGCTACTTTGGGGGCAAACACATTCCAGAAAGGCATCTAGTCTTCATTAAATGACATCAGGAGATGGTGAATCCACCACTTTCCTTGGTAGCTTGCTCCTGTGGTGAATCATCCTCGCTGTTGACTATTGTGCCTCAGTTGTAATATGAATTTGTCTCTTTTCACTTTCCAGCCATTGGGTCTTGTTATGCCTTTCTCTGCTCCATTCAAGAGCCCGTAAATACCCAATCTTTTCTCTCCATTAAGGCACTTCAACACTTCAATGAAGTCACCTTTCCATCTTCTTTTGATAAGCTAAACAGGTTGAGCTCTTTCAATAGCTCACTGGAAGGCATTTTTCTCCAGCCCTCAGAACATTTGGTGGCTCTTTGCTGCCCTAGCTCCAATTTCACAACATCTTTTTTCAAATGAGGACACCAGAACTGGAGGCAGTATAAAGGTTGTATAAAGGTAAAATTAAATAGGCTGCAGAGGAGTTTTTTTTAATTTCGGCTTTTGTTGCTAAAAATTTTGTCTCTCTGCGGTGAGAAAAAACACTCCCCGAATGCCAAAATTTGAGCCATGAAAAGCGGCAGTGTGAACAGCGCTTCATAGGTGGAGCTGTGCTCCCGGTGACGAAGCTCCTTCTCTTCATTGGAGGTAGTTTGGCTTTGTTGCCGGGGAAGCTCTCTCCCAGCAATAAGGACGGCCACACAGTGCACCTTACAATGGCATGGTTAGAGTGGCACAGCTGCACCGTGGTAAGGTGCGCGGTGTAGACACAGCCTCAGAGCTGGGGAAAGCCGACAGGCGCTGAGGAGCACAGGGTTCAGACAGAGACATCCGTTAGGAGAGGAACTATTCACAGGGATTCTCTATAGCCTAGTAAGGTGGAGAGGATGGAAGATGATAATGTACAGGTAGGTTCTGATGAGAAACAGTGAAATGAAAGAGTCTCCCTCAATTACATCATGTAATAGCAGACAGCTAAAATGGGACACATTTTAGAAGTGCTTAAATACAAACGCTAAACGTCTAAGTATTAAGACTGGTGAATTTGAGTGCCTGGTATTGAGTGACGATATTGATAGAATAGGCATCACAGAAACCCTTGCACCCCCTCCTGCACCCACATGGGGAGACTGACCTGTGTGCATGGAGCAGCTGGCATTGCTGCCCCCCACTCCTCCCTGGAACGCTGCTCATCTGGGCACCCCTAGGGGCTGTGGGGGCAAGAAGTGAGATCATCCGAGCTCCCTGCATCCAGGTCACTTTCCTCAGCCGGGCTGCATAGCGGGAGGGCAGAGAGGAGCAGCTTCTGATGCTCCCTTCACAGCACAGCCCAAGTGGGAAAAGTGACCAGGACGCATGGAGCACATAGGGTTGCTCCTTACTCCCCTCAAACCTCTATGGACCCATGGAGGAGCATTGGGGCAGGGGAGAGCAGTGAGCACCTTTGCACTGCCACACGGTGGCCTTTGACCCCTGGAGCCCTGGGCGGCTATTGGGGGGCACCACCCCTAAGGCCGGCCAGGCTCCCCAGAACGAGCAGCAGAAAACACAGAGACTGGCCACACACTGAGCAGTGGTAGCCTGGGCGGCTCGTAATGGAGGCTCAGGGGGGAGGGGTGTCATAACATTTTTTCCCACATTTGGACCTTAGCGTCCAAAATATGGGTGTTAGCATGAAAACCTCCAAGCTTAGTTACCAGCTTGGACCTGGTAAAGCTGCCACCAGCCAGGGATTTATACAGTGCCTGGCTCACTGTGGTCTCCCCAAAACTTTCCCCGGGGGACCCCCAAACTCAGATGCCTTGAGTCTCACAACAAAGGGGAATAAACCATTTCCCTTCCCCCTCCTCCCCTCCAGGTGTTCCCTCCCTGGGTTCCTGGAGAGATATACAGAAGCAAGCTCCGTGAATCTAAACAGAGGGACTCCCCCCTCCCTGTTTCCAGTCCTGGAAATAGAAGTACCAAGATAGCTAATCTCTCTTTCCCCTTACCCAGAGGGTATGCAAAGTCAGGCTAGTAAATCTAACACAACGAGATTTTCCCCCTGACTTCTTCCTCCCACCAATTCCCTGGTGAGCTGCAGACTCAATTCCCTGGAGTCCCCACTAAAGAAAAAATCCAACAGGTCTTAAAAAGAAAGCTTTATATAAAAAGAAAGAAAAGGACATAAAAATGGTCTCTCTGTATTAAGGTGACAAATACAGGGTTATTTGCTTAAAAGAAAAAAATGAATAAACAGCCTTATCCAAAAAGAATACAATTTAAACATTCCAGCAACTACACACATGTAAATACAAAAAAAAAAACAATATAAACTTATTGTCTTATTATCTTTGTACTTACAACTTGGAAACAGAAGATTAGAAAGGCAGGAGATAGAAAAATCACTCTCATAGCCGAGACGCCACAGACACAAGACAAAGAACAAAGAACTCACACACAAACTTCCTTCCACCCAGATTTGAAAAAGTCTTGTTTCCTGATTGGTCCTCTGGTCAGGTGTTTTAGGTTACTGGTGTTACCCCTTTATAGGTAAAAGAACATTAACCCTTAGCTATCTGTTTATGACAAGGGGGCTCAGCCTCCCCAAACCTTGCACTGCCAAGGGGACAGTGGGGCCCATGATCAGGGGCCCTGGCCAAGTTAGGTCCCCCTGGAAAAGTCTCCCCTATGTCAGCCCCAGGGCTGGAGGAGTTCCCACTCCCTGCTACAGCCTGGGGGCTGCAGCAGGGGCACAGAGCTTCTCTGGTCTCAGGGCCACAGCGGGGCAGGGGTAAAGGAGTGATAGGGTGGGGCTGGTGGGGGAAGGGGTGGAACAGAAGTGACAGTGGATGGGGCCATGGGTGGAAGGGGGGTAGAGCCACAGACAGAAGGTAGGGGCATGGTTCTGGTGCTGGGGCCCCCACACTTGTTCTCCCTTTCCCGGGGTTTTGGCATCACTAGCCCCAGCTTAGCGAGTAGGGTTCAGTGGTCCCAATAATGTGGGGTGAGACTCCTAGGGGGACACAGAGGAACATTCATGGGGGCACCTCAGGACCTGAGCCAGCCCACATAGAGGGCAGGGAGGGAGCACCACTCTGCCACAGCTCTTCCCCAACCCCACCCTCAGCCTGAGACTCTGGCTCCCAGCCCGGCGTCGACCCCTTTACCCCTGTCCGCACCCCTCTCCCCAGCAAGCAACAGCCCCACTCCTCCCAGCCCCGGTTCTTGACCGTGGCTTCCGAGGGGCCACAGCCATGGCTAAGAGGGCACAATGTGAAATGTTTGGGGACCACTGGTTTAGGGTGACATCCTCAGTCACTTCTCTGCAGTCCAATAAAAGCTATTCCTCACTCACCTAACCCTCCATCAGGACGGACTAGGTATGTTCTGCTGCCCTTCACTCATACAGGAAGGACAATAACGTTTCATTCCACTCAATCCTAAAGTGATTTGTAACCCAAGACCATCCCAAACTGGTCATTTTGGGGAAGCAGCCCCATCATGCTGCATAGCTAGGCAGAGTAGGGGTGTCTATGCAAACACGGTCTGTTCCTGAAGTCTTTCCCCAGCTCCTCACTAGGTGAGAGAGGGGAGCTCATTCAGACCCTGCTTACGCTTAGTATTTAAAAACTCCTTAGTGTCCCTATCTCTGCCGGCCTTAGATTTCTCCTCCTGTCCGTTTTTTGACAGCTCAGATGAGGTGACCGAGTGGTTAAGGTGATGGACTGCTACCTCATTATGCTCTGCCTGCATGGGTTCAAATCCCATTCTCATCAGAGGCATTTAGTCTTTACCCTCCTTTATAGACAACCATCTCTCCCTTTGGTACAATAACAGATCAAACAATGTTGCTTGTGTTACCCAAAATTGGGTCAGTTAGTAAGCTTAGAGAGGACTAATAATGCCCCTCCCCCCCAGAGTTTGGCAGAAAGCAGCACATTTATTAGCTTGATAGCTAAGCTCAAAAGAAGGGATGGGGGAGGGTGTCACACTCATACTCACGCTCCCAGGACAGGCCTGGCAGTGGAGATGTCAGGATCCTTTCAGGTAAGTGTCCCACAGCGCAGCGATGGACGGTGCGATGAAGATCAGTCTCCCTGAGGTGCAATAGAATGTAACACAGCGAACCACTGGCCAGATGGGCCGGGTGAAGGGCATTCACTGGAGGTACAAAGGAGAGTGGGAAAGCCACTTCACAGGCATTCAAAGAGGGAAAGGACACAAGCTGGGGGAGTTTAACAGACCTTTTGAGCATACAGGTTATACAGAGCATACAGATCACTGCTGCTCCTACAACATGATAAGTTCTCAAGCAGCATGTTTCTTACTTTGCCCATCTGTCAATTTTGAGGATTATTGATGGAAATATTTTGCCATTGGGTTGTGTGTTTACAAAGAAATTGACATTTACCAACAAATACACAATTCTTCCAAGTCTGCGTAGTCTGCAGTTGATGGGTTTAGAGGGACACATTCACTCTTCCAGGTCCCCATTCCAGGCCTGTGCTCTCCAGGTTGTCAACTTCCCGCACTGCTGGGATCCTTCCCTCATCTCCCCACAAACCACTGCCCCACCCCCACTTCTGGGGTCCCCTCCCTACACTGTCTAACTCCACTGCTGGCAGGATCCCTTCCTGTTCCTTTCATTTCCTGCCTCCACTCTGGGCAAAAGCTCTGCACTCTTCCCACACCAGAAGTTGAACCCAGGCCACCTGGGTGAAAACCAGGAATCCTGACCACTAGCCCATATGGGACTATTGTTGCATCTGACGAAGTGGGTATTCACCCACGACAGCTCATGCTCCAATACGTCTGTTAGTCTAGAAGGTGCCACCAGATTCTTGGCTGCTATTATTACTACAACTCAGGCCTTGGCTACACTGGAGAGTTACAGTGCAGGTGGTGGCTTTACAGCGCTGTAACTTACTCCCCGTTCACACTGGCAAGGCACATACAGCGCTGTATCTCCCTGGCTACAGTGCTGCATGTGCTCCACCTCGACGAGAGGAATAAAGAGAACAGAGCTGGTGATGCAGCGCTGGGGTGTCAGTGTAAACAGTGATTAATCTTACTACGCTGTCACTGACCTCCGGAACCTTCCCATAATGCTTTTAAGTAGAGATAACGCTCTTTGTTTTGGTGTGATGCCTCTGTTTGTTTTGGTGTGAGCTCAAGGCTCCCGGAGCTGCTTATCTAAAAACCAAACACAGTTACTGTTTGCAGTGAATGAGCAGAGGCAGGGGGATCCCTTTGGAACACCCACAGCTGGTGTTTGCTTCAGGAGAGAAGCAGCCGGGTGGGTACGGCGGGGGGGTCTGTTTTGGATCAGCGGCTTATCTGGTCTGTGAGGAAAAAAACAAAGGCGGCTATTTGCATTTAGTGAATGAGAGAGGGGTGGGGGAGGAGGCTTGAACTTGCCAGGCAGGGAGCTGACACAGTGTCAGCTCCAAAAATCCACTCGCTCTGTCTCCCCCACGCTCCGTGTCACACTCCACCCCACCCTCCTCTTTTGAAAAGCACATTGCAGCCACTTGAATGCTGGGATAGCTGCCCATAATGCACCACTCCCAACAGCACTGCAAATGTGGCCATGACAGAGTGCTGGTAGCTGTCAGTGTGTCCACACTGCAGCGCTTTCCCTAAACAGCTGTAGGAAGACAGCTTTAACTCCCAGCGCTGGACAGCTGCAAGTGTAGCCAAACCCTCTCTAAGCCGACCCCTTATGAGAACAGCAGGGACTAGCATGACTAGATGTCCCGATTTTTGGGTCTTTTTCTTATATAGGTGCCTATTAACCCCACCCCCATCCCAATTTTTCACAGTTGCTGTCGGATCACCCTAGCAGGGGTTGCACACAGGGCTGCATTAACCTTCAGGTGCTGAGGTTTCCCTCTCTCCATTCCCAGAGCCTGTGATCAGGAAACAGACATCAAGGCTCCCAGGTGCTGCACAGACCATGACTGAGATCAGACCCCATATTATGCAAGGTGCTGTACAAACCCTGGGCAACACTGAGACACCCAGGAGGTTCCCCTCAATTTCCCTGAGCCTCTGCTGCCCAACTTCTTCTGAATCCCTCTGGCTAACCCCCCCCCCGCCCACAAAAAACCCACCTTTCCAAACAGTCCTTCTTTCCTTGCCCCCTGATTCTGGTTTCACACCCTGGGACCATCTCCTCTCTTTGTCTCTCCCCCTCCAGGTGAAGCAGAGATGGAGACAACTTCAGCCATTGGAGTCAGCCTCAGCGAGCACTGCAGCCGGCCCCGGGGGAGGGGGGGTGTTTGCAGACACAGGAAGGGAGCAGGGGGTGCTGGAAAGAAGGCGGCAGGAGAACAAAGCTCAGAGACCCAACATGGGGAAATTCCAGGGGGCGGGGCTCTGACGCAACCCAGGTGCGGGCAGCTCCTGGGGGCGGGGCTCTGGCTCAGATCGGGGGCGAGGCAGCTCCTTGGGGCGTGGCTCCAGCACATAGCAGGGGTGGAGCAGCTCCTGGGGGCGGGGCTCTGGCACAGCCCATGGGCAGGGTAGCTCCTGGGGGTGGGGCTCTGGCACAGCCCGGAGGCGGGGCAGCTTCTGGGGGCGGGGCTCTGGCTCAGCTCAGGGGCGGGGCAGCTCCTGGGGGCGGGCCACTGGCTCAGCTCAGGGGCGGAGCAGCTCCTGGGGGCGGGGCTCTGGCTCAGCTCAGGGGCCGGGCAGCTCCTGGGGGCGGGGCTCTGGCTCAGCTCAGGGGCGGGGCAGCTCCTGGGGGCGGGGATCTGGCTCAGCTCAGGGGCGGGGCAGCTCCTGGGGCGGGCTCTGGCTCAGCTCGGGGGCGGGGCAGCTCGTGGGGCGGGCTCTGGCTCAGCTCAGGGGCGGGGCAGCTCCTGGTGGCGGGGCTCTGGCTCAGCTCAGGTGCGGGGCAGCTCCTGGGGGCGGGGCTCTGACACAACCCAGGTGCGGGCAGCTCCTGGGGCGGGCTCTGGCTCAGCTCGGGGGTGGGGCAGCTCCTGGGGCGGGCTCTGGCTCAGCTCGGGGGCGGGGCAGCTCCTGGGGCGGGCTCTGGCTCAGCTCGGGGGCGGGGCAGCTCCTGGGGGCGGGGCTCTGGCACAGCCCAGAGGCGGGAAAGCTCTTGGGGGCAGGGCTCTGGCTCAGCTCAGGGGCGGGGCAGCTCCTGGGGGTGGGGCTCTGGCTCAGCTCGGGGGCGGGGCAGCTCCTCGGGGCGTGGCTCCAGCACAGAGCAGGGGCGGAGGCGCTCCTGGGGGCGGGGCTCTGGCACATTATGACGCGGAGCCCGGGCTAAACAGCTGCTTCCTGGTTCTCCACGTGCTGCCAGCAGCGCTGGAGCTGCCGTTCTCAGCTGCAGCCAGGATCTGCCCCCGGCCCCGCTGGGATCCAGGTGGGGACAGAGACTGGGGCCCGGGGGTTCCGCTTTGTGTGGCTGGCGGGGGCGGGAGGGGAGAAGCCGGAGCTGCAGGCGGGGAAGTGCGGTGGGACATTGTGACCCGGAGCCCCCGGGGAATGACAGGCGCTGGGGGGCGGGAAAGTGATTCTGCCCCAGGGAGCCTGGGAGAAGCCTTGGAGGCGCCTCGGCCCCAGTGGAGCTGCAGGAGGATCCGCCCGCCCCGCTGGGATGGGGGGGCCGGGGCCCGGCCGTCGTGTGGGGGGGAGGGGCGGACCCCGGGCCCGGCGGGGTGGGGCGGTGTATTAAATCAGTCCCCATAGCAATGTGCTACTCCCGGGCACTGCGCATGCCCAGTAACAGCCGCTGAAGCCGCTGCCCTTCCCCCTGCCCGGACCAGCCGTAACGTTCCGCCAGGCGCTGGGGGCGAGGCTGGAGCGGGGCGGGGGAGTAACAGGGAGCGTGGGAGGGGCGGGCGCAAAGCAGGAAATTGATGGGCGGGGGGGGTCAGGCAGCTGGAGGCAGGGTTCGTGGGGCGCTAAAGGGCACAATCTGGGCTGGAGGGAGGAGGAGCAGGAGTTGAGCTCAGGGGGAGGCGCTGGCAGAGCCCCCCCCCTTCGGTGTGAGAGCGGAGGTGTGTAGGGATTAACTATCTGGTGGTTTGCCAGCCAGGATCAATCCCTACAGAGGTGTCAAGGGGGGAGGAGAACCCGGAGTTGTAGGAGGGGGGAAGTCACTGGGGGGTAGATCTGTCTCTGTGCAGCCAGGACATTCCTGGGGTGGGAGGGAGGTGGGTTAATTGGATCCTGTCCCTGTTTTTGCCACTTCCTCCCACACACACATTCTCTCAAGATTTCCCCTTTTCTCTCTCATATCACACGTGGCTATAAAATCCAGGGAGATTCTCCTCCCCCGCCCCAATGATCAGCTCTCTAATTGCCTCTGATTTTCCCTTTTCTCTCCATACTTCTCAAATGTCAATTTAAAATCTCTCCGATGGGGGGTGGATTTTCCCACCCATTTTATCTCCAGCGATTTGTCCTTGTTTGGGTGGGAAATTGTTGCCCTGGGTCATTCCCCAGAACATGGCTCCCCCTGGAGTGGGGATGGGATGACGTTCCCGTTCTCTGAGTCTATAACCCGTGCGGGCCCTGACCCCAGCTCCAGGGGCCCCACCCGTGGTGGCCCTGACCCCAGCTTCAGGGTCCCAACCAATGCGGGGCCTGACTCCTGCTCCAGGGGCCGAACCCGTGGGGGTCCTGACCCCAGCTCCAGGGGCCCCACCAGTGCAGGCCCTAACCCCAGCTCCAGGGGCCCAACCCGTATTGGTTCTGACTCCAGCTCCAGGGGCCCAACCCGTAGGCGCCCTGACCCCAGCTCCAGGGCCCAAATCCGTGGATGCCCTGTCCGCAGCAACAGGGGCCCAATCCGTGCGGGCCCTGACCGCAGCTCCAGGGGCCCAACCCGTGCGGGCCCTGACCGCAGCTCCAGGGGCCCAACCCGTGGTGGCCCTGACGCCAGCTCCAGGGGCCCAACCCGTGGTGGCCCTGACGCCAGCTCCAGGGGCCCAACCCGTGGTGGCCCTGACCCCAGCTCCAGGGGCGCCACCCGTGGTGCCCTGACCCCAGCTCCAGGGGCGCCACCCGTGGTGGCCCTGACCCCAGCTCCAGGGGCCCAACCCGTGTGGGCCCTGACCATAGCTCGAGGGCCCAACCCGTGGGGGCCCTGACCCCAGGTCCAGGGACTCCACCCGTGCAGACCCTGACCCCAGCTCCAGGGTACCAACCCGTGCGAGCCATGACCCCAGCTCCAGGCGCCGAACTCGTGGGGGCCCTCACCCCAGCCTCAAGGGCCAAACCCATGGGGGACCTGACCGCAGCTCCAGGGGCCCCATCCGTGTTGGCCCTGACCCCAGCTCCAGGGGCCCCATCCGTGTTGGCCCTGACCCCAGCTCCAAGGACCTAACCCGTGGGGACCCAGACCTCAGCTCCAGTGGTCCCACCTGCGTTGGTTCTGACCCCAGCTCCAGGGGCCCAACCTTGGGGGCCCTGACCCCAGCTCCAGGGCCCAAACCCGTGGGGGCTCTGTCCGCAGCTACAGGGGCCCAATCCATGCGGGCCCTGAGCGCAGCTTCAGGGACCCAACCCGTGGAGGTTCTGACTCCAGCTCTATGTGCCCAACCCCTGCAGGCCCGGACTACAGCTCCAGGGGCCCAACCCGTGGGCGCCCTAACCTCAGATGCTGTTGCCCAAGCCGTGGGGGCCCTGACCCCATCTGCAGAGGTCCAACCCGTTCGTGCCCTGACACCAGCTCCACGGGCCTAACCCGTGCGTCCCCTAACCCCAGATCCAGGGTCCCAACCCGTGGGGGCCCTGACCCCAGATCCAGGGTCCCAACCCGTGCGGGGCCTGACCCCAGTTCCAGAGGCCCAACCTGTGCTGGCCCTCAGCCTAGCTCCCGGGGCCCTAACCTTGTGGGCCCTGACTCCAGCTCCAGGGAGAAAAACCCATGGGGGCCCTGACCCCAGCCCCAGGGGCCCAACCCGTGGGGGCCCTTACCCCAGCTCCAGGGGCCCAACCCCTGCGGGCCCTTACCCCAGCTCCAGGGGTCCAACCCATGTGGGTCCTGACCCCAGCTACAGGGCCCCAACCCGTGGGGGCCCTGATGCCAGCTCCAGGGCCCCAACCCGTGGGGGCTCTTACCCCAGCTCCAGAGGCCCAACCCGTGCGGGGCCTGACCCCAGCTCCAGGGGACCAACCCGTTCGGGCCCTGACCCCAGCTATAGTGGTCCAACCTGCGCGGGCCCTGACTCCAGCTCCAAGGGCCCAGCCCTTGGCAGTCCTCAACCCAGCTCCAGGGACCCAACCCGTTTGGGCCCTGACCCATGCTGCAGGGCCCAACCCCTGGGGGCCCTGACCCCAGCTCCAAGGACCCCACCCGTGCAGGCCCTGACCCCAGATCCAGGGGTCACACCCGTGCGGGCCCTGACCCTAGCTCCAGGGACCCAACCCATGGGGGACATGACCCCAGTTCCATGGGCGCCACCCGTAGGGGCCCTGACCCAAGGTCCAGAGGCCCAACCTATCCATGCCCTGACCCCAGCTCCAGGGGCCCCACCCGTGGAGGCCCTGACCCCAGCTCCCGGGGCCCAACCCGTGTGGGTCCTGACCCCAGCTCCCGGGGCCCAACCCGTGTGGGTCCTGACCCCAGCTCCCGGGGCCCAACCCGTGGGGACCCTGACCCCAGCTCCCGGGGCCCAACCCGTGGGGACCCTGACCCCAGCTCCAGGGCCCCAACCCGTGGGGACCCTGACCCCAGCTCCAGGGCCCCAACCTGTGCGGGGCCTGACCCCAGCTCCAGGGCCCCACCCGTGTTGGCCCTGACCCCAGCTCCAGGGTCCTAACCTTGGGGACCCTGACCCCACCTCCAGTGGCCCAACCCGTGCGCGCCCTAACCCCAGCTCTAGAGGCCCCACCCGTGCGGGCCCTGACCCGAACACCAGGGGCGCCACCCGTGGGAGCCCTGACCCCAGCTCCAGGGGCCCCACCCGTGCGAGTCCTGACCCCAGCTCCAGGGCCCAGCCCGTCTGGGTCCTGACCCCAGCTCCAGGGCTCAACGCGTGGGGGCCCTGACCCCAGCTCCAGGGGCCCAACCCGTACGGGCCCTGACCCCAGCTCCAGAGGCCCAACCCGTGGGAGCCCTGACCCCAGCTCGAGGGGCCCAACCTGTGGGGGCGATGACCCCAGCTTCAGGGGCTCAACCCATTCGGGCCCTAACCCCAGCGCCAGGGGCTCAACAAGTGCGGGCCCTAACCCCAGCTCCACGGGCCCAACCCGTGCGGACTCTGACCCCAGCTCCAGGGGCCCAACCCGTGGGGGACCTGATTCCAGCTCCAGGGGCCCCACCCGTGGGGTCCTGACCCAAGCTCCAGAAGCCCCAATCGTGCGGATCCTGAACCCAGCTCCAGGGGCCCAACCCGTGGGGGCCCTAACCACAGCTCCAGGGGCCCAACATGTGTGGGCCCTGACTCCCCAGCTCCAGGCGCCGAACTCGTTGGGGCCCTGACCCCAGCTCCAGGTGCCCAACCCGTGCGGGCCCTGAACCCAGCTCCAGGGGCCCAGACCATGGGGGCTATGACCCCAGCTCCAGTGGCCACACCCGTGCGGGCCCTAACCCAAACTCCTGAGGCCCAACTCGTGGTGGCCTTGACTCCAGCTCCAGGGGCCCAACACGTATGGGCCCTGACCACAGCTCCAGACGCCGAACCCGTCTGGGTCCTGACCCTAGCTCCAGGGGCCCAAACCATGAGAGCCCTGAACCCAGCTCGAGAGGCCCAACCCGTAGGGGCCATGGCCCCAGCTCCAGGGGCCCAACCCATTCGGGCCCTAACCCCAGTGCCAGGGGCCCAACAAGTGCGGGCCCTGACCCCAGCTCCACGGGCCCAACCCGTGCGGATCCTGAACGCAGATCCAGAGGCCCAACCCGTGGGGGCCGTGACCAGAGCTCCAGGGGACCAGCCCGTGCAGACCCTGACTCCCCAGCTCCAGGCGCCGAACTCGTGGGGGCCCTGACCCCAGCTCCAGTGGCCCAACCGGTGCGGGCCCTAACCCAAGCTCCAGAGGCCCCACCCGTGCGGGCCCTGACTCCAGCTCCAGGGGCCTCACAAGTGCTTGCCCTGACCCGAACTCCACGGGCCCAAACTCTGGGGGCCCGGACCCCAGCTCCAGGGGCCAACCCTTGGGGGCCCTGACCCCAGCTCCAGGGGCCCCAACAATGGGGGCCCTGACCTCAGCTCCAGGGCCCAAACCCATGCGGGACCTGACCCCAGCTAAAGGCGCCGAACTCGTGGGGCCCTGACCCAAGCTCTAGTGGCCCAACTCGTGCGGGCCCTGACCCCAGCTCCAGAGGCCCCAAGAGTGCGGGCCCTGACCCCAGCTCCAGGGGCCCCACAAGTGCGGGCCCTGACCCCAGCTCCAGGGGCCCCACAAGTGCTTGCCCTGACCCCAACTCCACGGGCCCAACCTGTGCGGGCCCTTACCTCAGCTCCAGGGGCCCAACCCTTGGGGTTCCTGACCCCAGCTCCAGGGGCCCCACCCATGGGGGCCCTGACCCCAGCTCCAGGGCCCCAACCCGTGCGGGCCCTGACCCCAGCTACAGGGGCCCAACACGTGGGGGACCTGATTCCAGCTCCAAGGGCCCAACCTGTGGGGGCCCTGACCACAGCTCCAGGGGCCCAGCCCGTTTTGGCCCTAACTCCCCAGCTCCAGGCGTCGAACTCGTGTGGGCCCTGACCGCAGTTCCAGTGGCCCAACCCGTGCGGGCCCTAACTCGAGCTCCAGAGGCCCCACCCGTGTGGGCCCTGACCCCAGATCCAGGCGCCGAAGTCGTGATGGCCCTGACCCCAACCTCAAGGGCCCAACCCGTGGGGGCCCTGACCCCAGCTCCAGGGGCCCCACCCGTGTGGGTGCTGGCCTCAGCTCCAGGGGCCGAACCCGTGGGGGTCATGACGCCAGCTCCAGGGATCCAACCCCTTCGGGCCCTAACCCCAGTGCCAGGGGCCCAAAAAGTGCCGTCCCTGACCCCAACTCCACAGGCCCAACCCGTGCGGACCCTGACCCCAGCTCCAAGGGCCCAACACGTGGGGCACCTGGTCCCAGCTCCAGGAGCCCCACCCGTGGGACCCTGACCCCAGCTACAGGAGCCCCAATTGTGCGGATCATGAAAACAGCTCCAGGGGCCCAACCCATGGGGACCCTTACTCCATCTCCAGGGGACCAACCCGTGGGGCCCTGACCCCAGCTGCATGGGCCCCACCCATAGTGAACTTGACCCCAGGTCCAGGGGCCCAACATAGGCGGGTCCTGACCCCAGCTCCTGCGACCTAACCCGTGGGGGCCCTAACCCCAGCTCCAGAGGCCCCACCGGTGCGGGCCCTGACCCCAGCTCCAGAGGCCCCACCCGTGGGGGCCCTGACCCCTGCTCCAGGGGCCCAACCCGGGTGGGCCCTGACCCCAGCTCCAAGGGCCCAACCCGTGTGGATCGTGATGCCAGCACCAGGGGCCCAACCCGTGTGGTTCCTGACCCCAACTCCAGGGGCTCAACCTGTGGGGTCCCTTACCCCAACTCCACGGGCCGAATCCGTGCGGGCCCTGACCCCAGCTCCAGAGGCCCAACACGTGGGGGACCTGACTCCAGCTCCAGGGGCCCCACCCGTGGGGCCCTGACCCCAGCTCCAGAAGCCCCAATTGTGCGGATCCTGAAAACAGCTCCAGGGGCCCAACCCGTGGGGACCCTGACCCCATCTCCAGGGGCCCAACCCGTGGGGCCCTGACCCTAGCTCCATGGGCCCCACCCATAGAGGACTTGACCCCAGCTCCAGAGGCCCAACATATGCGGATCCTGACCCCAGCTCCTGCGACCTCACCCGTGGGGGCCCTAGCTCCAGCTCCAGAGGCCCCACCAGTGCAGGCCCTGACCCCAGCTTGAGAGGCCCCACCCGTGGGGGCCCTGACCCCAGCTCCAGGGGCCCAACCCGTGTGGGCCCTCACCCCAGCTCCAGGGGCCCAACCCGTGCGGGCCCTGACCCGAGCTCCAGGGACCCAAAACGTGTGGATCCTGACCCCAACTCCAGGGGCCTAACCTGTGGGGGACTTGACCCCAGCTCCAGGGGCCCAACCCGTGGGGGCCCTTACCCCAGCTTCAGGGGCCCAACCTGTGCGGGTGCTGACCTCAGCTCCAGGGTCCCAACCCGTTCGGGCCCTAACCCCAGCTGCAGTGGCCCCACAAGTGCTTCCCTGACCCCAGCTCCACGGGCCCAACCCGTGCGGGCCCTGACTCCAGCTCCAGGGGCCCAACCCGTGGAGCTACTTACCCCAGCTCCAGGGGCCCCACCTGTGGGGGCCCTGACCCCAGCTCCAGGGCCCCAACCCGTGCGGGCCCTGACCCCAGCTCCAGTGGCCCAACCCGTGCGGGCCCTAACCCCAGCTCCAGAGGACCCACCAGTGCGGGCCCTGACCCCAGCTCGAGGCACCAAACTCGTTGGGGCCCTGACCTCAACCTCAAGGGCCCAATCCGTGGGGCCCTGACCCCAGCTCCAGGGGCCACAATCGTGCGAGCCCTCACCCTAGCTCCAGGGGCCCAACACTTGGGGGCCCTGACCACACCTTCAGGGGCCCATACCTTGCGGGTCCTGATCCCAGCTCTAGAAACCCAACACGTGTGGGTCCTGAGCCCAGCTCCAGGGGCCTAACCCGTAGGCGCCCTGATCCCAGCTCCAGGGCCCAAACCCGTGGGGGCCATGATCGCAGCTCTAGGGGCCCAATCCGTGGGGGCCCTGACCCCAGCTCCAGGGGCCCAACCCGTGCGAGGCCTGACTCCTGCTCCAGGGGCCCAACCCGTGGTGGCCCTGACCCCAGCTCCAGGGGCCTAACCCGTGCAAGCCTTGTCCCTAGCTCCAGAAACCCAACTCGTGGGGGCCCTGACCCCAGCTCCATGCGCCGAACTCTTGGGGGCCCTTACCCCAGCCTCAAGGCCCCAACCCGTGCAGGCCCTGACCTCAGCTCCAGGTGCCCATCCCGTGCAAGCCTTGTCCCTAGCTCCAGAAACCCAACTCGTGGGGGCCCTGACCCCAGCTCCAGGGGCCCCAACCGTGAGGGCTCTGACCCCAGCTCCAGGGGCCCCAACCGTGATTGCTCTGACCCCAGCTCCAGGGGCCGAACCTGTGCGGGCCCTGACCCCAGCTCCAGGGGCCCCACCCGTGTTGGCCCTGACCCCAGCTCCAGGGGCCTCACCCGTGTTGGCCCTGACCCCAGCTCCAGGGGCCACACCCGTGTTGGTCCTGACCCCAGCTCCAGGGGCCCCAACCGTGGGGGCTCTGACCCCAGCTCAAGGGGCCCAACCCTTGCGGGCTCTGACCCCAGCTCCAGGGGCCCAACCCGTGGGGGCCATGACGCCAGCTCCAGTGGTCAACCTCTGCGGGCCCTGACCCCAGCACCAAGGGCCCAACCCGTACGGGCCCTGACCCCAGACTCTAGGGCCCATCCCGTGGGGGCCCTGACCCCAGCTCCAGGGACCACACCCATGGGGGCCCTGACCCCAGCTCCAGGGGGCCAATCCGTACGGGCCGTGACCCCAGCTCCAGGGGCCCCATCTGTGTTGGCCTTGACACCAGCTCCAGCGGCCACACCTGTGTTGGCCCTGACCCCAGCTCCAGGGGCCCAACCCGTGCGGGCCCTGGACCCAGCTCCAGGGACCCAACCTATGCGGACCTGGACCCCAGCTCCTGCGGCCCCACCTGTGTGGGCCCTTACCCCAGCTCCATGTGCCGAACTCATGGGGGCCCTGACCCCAGCCTCAAGGCCCCAACCAGTGCAGGCCCTGACCCCAGCTCCAGGTACCCATCCCGTGCGGGCCCTGACACCAGCTCCAGATGGCCAACCCGTGTGGGTCCTGGCCCCAGCTCCAGCGGCCCAACCCTTAGGCGCCCTGACCCCAGCTCCAGGGCCCAAACTCGTGGGGGCCCTGACCGCAGCTCCAGAGGCCCAATCCGTGGTAGACCTGACCCCAGTTCCAGAGGCCCCACCCTGAGCCCAGCTCCAGATGCACCACCCTTTTGGACCCTGACACCAGCTCCAGGGGCCCAACCCGAGCAGGCCCTGACCCCAGCTCTAGGGGCGCAGCCCGTAGAGGCTTTGACCCCAGCTCCAGCAGCCACACCCGTGGGGGCCCAGAACCCAGCTCCAGGTGCCCAACCCGTGCGGGCTGTGACCCCAGCTCCAGGGTCCCCACCCGTGGGGCCCTGACCCCAGCTCCAGGACCCCAAGCCGTGCGTGCCCTGACCCAAGCTCCAGAGGCCAAACTCATGGGGGCCCTGACCCCATCTCCAGGGGTCCAACCCGTGCAGGCCCTGACCCTAGCTCCACAGGCCAAATCCATGTTAGCGCTGACCCCAGCTCCAGGGGCCTAACCCATGGGGACCCTGACCCCAGCTCCAGGGGGCCCACCCGTGTTTGCCCTGACCCCAGCTCCAGGGGCCCAACCCGTGCGTGCCCTGATCCCAGTTCCAGGGGCCCAACCTTAGGGGTCCTGACCCCAGCTCCAAGGGACCATCCCGTAGGGTCCCTGACCCAGCTCCAGGGACCCAACCTATGCGGGCCCAGACCCCAGCTCCTCCGGCCTCACCCGTGTGGGCCCTGACCCTAGCTCCATGCGCCGAACTCATGGGGGCCCTGACCCCAGCCTCAAGGCCCCAACCCGTGCAGACCCTGACCCCAGCTCCAAGTGCCCATCCCGTGCGGGCCCTTACCCCAGCTCCAGATGCCCAACCCGTGTGGGTCTTGACCCCAGCTCCAGGGGCCCGACCCGTAGGCGTCCTGACCCCAGCTCCAGGGCCCCAAGCTGTGCGGGTCCTGACCCCAGCTCCAGGGGCCCCGCCCGTAGTGGCCCTGACTCCAGCTCCAGGGGCCCAACCCGTGCGGGACCTGACCCCAGCTCCTGCGGCCTGCCCGTGAGGGCCTGACACCAGCTCCAGTGGCCCCACCCGTGCGGGCCCTGACCCCAGCTCCAGAGGCACCATCCGTTTGGACCCTGACCCGAGCTCCAGGGGCCCAGCCCGTGGAGGCCTTGACCCCAGCTCCAGGGGCCCAACCCGTGGGGACCCTGACCCCAGCTCCAGAGACCCCACCCGTGTTGGCCCTGACCCTAGCTCCAGGGGCCCAAGCTATGCGGGCCCTGACCCCAGCTCCTGCGGCCCCATCCGTGGGGGCCAGGAATCCAGCTCCAGAGGCCCCACCCGTAGGGCCCATGACCGAAGCTCCAGGGGACCCACTTGTGTTGGCCCTGACCCCAGCTCCAGGGGCCCAAGCCGTGAGAGCCCTAACCCCAGTTCCAGAGTCCCCACTCGTGCAGGCCCTGACCCCAGCTGCAGAGGCCCCACCCGTGGGGGCCCTCACCCCAGCTGCAGGGGCCCAACCCATGTGGGTTCTGACGCCAACACCAGGGGTCCAAGCCGTGGGGGCCCTCACCACAGCTCCAGTTCCTCAACCTGTGGGAGCCCTGACCCCATCTCCAGGGGCTCAACCCGCTTGGGCCCTGACCCCAGCTCAAGGGGCCCAACACCTGCGGGACCTTACCCCAGTTCCACGGGACCAACCGTGTGGGCCCTGACCCCAGCTCCAGGGGACCAACCCGTGGGGACACTAACCCCAGGTCCAGGGGCCCAACCCGTGGTGGCCATGACCCCATCTGCAGGGCACTAACCCGTATGGGTCCTGACCACAGCTCCAGGGGCCCCATCTGTGGGGGCCCTGACCCCAGCTCCAGGGGCCCAACCCGTGCGGGCCCTGACCCCAGCACCAGGGGCGCCACCCGTGGGGCCCTGACCCCCTCTCCAGGGGCCCCAATCGTGCGGGCCATGTCCCCAGCTCCAGGGGCCCAACCTGTGGGGACCCTGACCACAGCTCCAGGGGCCCCACCCGTGCGGACCCTGACGCCAGCACCTGGCGCCAAATTAGTGGGGGGCCTGAACCCAGCCTCAAGGGCCCATCCCGTGGGGGCCCTAACCCCACCTCCACGGGCCACACTCGTGCAGGCCGTGACCCCAGCTCCAGGGGCCAAATTCGTAGGGGCCCTGACCCCAGGGGCCCAACCCGTGGGGGCACTGACCCCAGCTCCAGGCGCCCAACCTTGGGGGCCCTGACCCCAGCTCTGGGGGCCCAACCCGTGCGGGCCCTGACCCTAGCTACAGGGGCCTAACCCGTGGGGACCCTGACCCCAGCTCCAGGGGCCCCACCCGTGTTGGCCCTGACGCCAGCTCCAGGGGCCCAACCTTGGGGGCCCTGACCCCAGTTCTGGGGGCCCAACCCGTGCGGGCCCTGACCCTAGCTACAGAGGCCTAACCCGTGGGGACCCTGACCACAGCTCCAGTGGCCCCACTCGTGCTGGCCCTGACCCCAGTTCCAGGGGTACAACCTTTGGGACCCTGACCCCAGCTCTGGGGGCTCAACTCGTGCGGGCCCTGACCCCAGCTCCAGGGGCTCAACCCGTGGGGGTCCTGACCCCAGTTCCAGGGGTCCAACCTTGGGGGCCTTGACTCCAGCTCTGGGGGCCCAACACGTGGGGGCTATGACCCCAGCTCTAGTGGCCCAACCCATGCGCGCCCTAAACCCAACTCCAGAGGCCCCACCCGTGCGGGCCCTGACCAGAACTCCAGTGGCCCCATCCGTGGGAGCCCTGACCCCAGCACCAGGGGCCCAACCTGTGCAGACCCTGACCCAAGATCCAGGGGACCAACCCGTGTGGGTCCTGAAACCAGCTCCAGGAGCCCATCCCGTGGGGGCCTTGACCCCAGCTCCAGGAGCCCAACCCGTGCGGGCCCTGACCCCAGCTCCAGGAGCCCAACCCGTGGAGGCCATGACCCCAGCTTCACTGGCGCAACACGTGCGGGCCCTGACTCCAGCTGATGAGGCCCCACCCGTGCAGGCCATTACCCCAGCTCCAGAGGCCCAACCTGTGCGCGCTCTGACCCCTGCTTCAGGGACCCCACCGGTGTTGGCTCTGACCCCAACTCCGAGGGCCCAACCCGTGGGGGCCCTGACCACAGCTCGAAGGGCTCAACCTCTGCAGCCCCTGACCCCAGCTCCAGGGGCCAAACTCGTGGGGGCCGTGACCCAAGCTCCAGGGCCCAACCCGTGGGGGCCCTGACCCCAGCTCCAGGGACCCCACCCGTGCAGGCCCTGACCCCAGCTCCTGGGGTCCCACCCGTGCGGGCCCTTACCCTAGGTCCAGGGTCCCAACCCGTACGGGCCCTGACCCCCGCTCTAGGTGCCGAACTCGTGGGGGCCCTCACCCCAGCCTCAAGAGCCCAAACTGTGGGGACCTGACCCCAGCTCCAGGGTCCACAACCATGGGGACCCTGACCCCAGCTCCAGGAGTCCAACTCTTGCGGGCCCTGAACCCAGCTCCATGGGCGCCACCGATAGAGGCCCTGACCCCAGCTCCAGGGGCCCAACCTATGCGTACCCTGACCCCAGCTCCTGCGGCCCCATCCGTGCGGACCCTGACCCCAGTTCTAGGGGCCCCACCCGTGGGGGCTCTCACCCCAGCTCCAAGGTTCCAACCCGTGTGTGTCCTAACCCCAGCTCCAGGGTCCGAACCCGTGTGTGTCCTAACCCCAGCTCCAGGGGCCCAACCCGTGGGGGCCCTTACCCCAGCTCCAGGGGCCCAATCCGTGCGGGCCCTGACCCAAGCTCCAGGGCCCAACCCGTGGGGGCCCTGACCCCAGGTCCAGGGACCCCACCCGTGCAGGCCCTGACACCAGCCCCAGGCGCCGAACTCGTGGGGGCCCTCACCCCAGCTTCAGGGGCCAAACCCATGGGGATCATGACCCCAGCTCCAGTAGCCCAACCCGTGCGGGTCCTAAGCCCTGCTCCAGAGGCCCCACCCGTGTGGGCCCTGACCCCAGTTCCAGGTGCTCCACCCGTGGGGGTCCTCACCACAGCCCCAGGGGCCCAACCAGTGCAGGCCGTGACCCAAGCTCCAGGGGCCCCACCCGTGTTGCTCCTAACCCCAGCTCCAGGGGCCCAACCTGTGAGGAACCTGACCCCAGCTTCAGGGGCCCCACCCATCTTGGCCCTGACCCCAGCGACAGCGGCCCAACCCGTGCCGGCCTCACCCCAGCTCAATTGGCCCAACCCGTGGGGGCCCTGACCCCATCTCCAGGGGCCCAACCCGCTTTGGCCCTGACCCCAGCTCCACGGGCCAAACCCATGCGGGCCCTAACCCCAGATCCACCGACCCAATCAGTGCAGGCCCTGATCCCAGCTCCAGGCGCCGAACTCGTGGGGGCCCTGACCCCAGCTCCAGAGACCCCAATCATGCGAGCCCTGACTCCAGCGCCAGGGGCCCAACCCGTGCGGGCCCAGACCCCAGCTCCAGGTGCCCAATCCATGGGGGCCCTGACCCCAGCTCCAGAGCCCCAACCCATACGGGTCCTGACCGCAGCTCCAGGGGCCCAACCCGTGCGGGCCCTGACCCCAGTTCCAGGTGCCCCACCCGTGGGGGCCCTCACCCCAGCTCCAGGGGCCCAATCCATGGGGGCCCTGACCCCAGCTCCAGAGCCCCAACCCATACGGGTCCTGACCGCAGCTCCAGGGGCCCAAGCCGTGCGGGCCCTGACCCCAGTTCCAGGTGCCCCACCCGTGGCGGCCCTGACCCCAGCTCCAGGGGCCCCACCAGTGCCGGCCCTGACTCCAGCTCCAGGGATCCAACCCGTGGGGGCCCTTACCCCAGCTCCAGGGGCCCAACCCGTACGGGCCGTGACCCGAGCTCCAGGAGCCCATCCCGCGGACACCCTGACCCCAGCTCCAGGGACCCAACCCGTGCGGGCCCTGACCACAGCTCCAGTGGCCCAACCCGTGCGGGCCCTGACCCCAGTTCCAGGTGCCCCACCCGTGGGGGCCCTTACCCCAGCTCCAGGGGCCCAATCCATGTGGGCCCTGACCCCAGTTCCTGGGGCACAAAGCGTGTGGGTCCTGACCCGAGCTCCAGGGGCCACACCCGTGGCGTCCCTAACCCCAGCTGCAGGGACCCAACCCATGCGGGCCGTGACCCAAGCTCCAGGGGCCCCACCCGTGTTGGCCCTAACCCCAGCTCCAGGGGCCCAACCCGTGGGGGCCCTGACCCCAGCTCCATGGGCCCCACCCGTAGGGGCCCTAAACCCAGCTCCAGGGGCCCAACCAGTGCAGGGCTTGATTCCAGTTCCAGGGGCACAACAGGTGCGGGCCCTTACCCCAGCTCCAGGGGCCCAACCCGTGCGAGCCCTGACCCAAGCTCCACGGGCCCCACACGTGTGGGTCCTGACCCCAGCACCAGCGGCCCAACTCCTGCGGGTCCTGTCCCCAGCTCCAGGCGCCGAACTCGTGGGGGCCCTGAACACAGCTCCAGGGTCCAAACCCATGCGGGCCCTGACCCCAGCTTCAGGGGCCCCACCCATGCGGGCCCAGACCCCACCTCCAGGGGCCCAACCTTGGGGGCCCAGACCCCAGCTCTGGGGGCACAACCAGTGGGGACCATGACTCCAGCTCCATGGGCCCAACCCGTAGGGGCCCTAACCCAGCTACAGGGGCCCTACCTATGAGGGCCCTGAACCCAGCTCCTGCCGCCCCACCCGTGTGGGCTCTGACCCCAGCTGCAGGGGCCCAACCGGTGGGCTCCCTCACCCCAGCTCCAGGGGCCCAACCTGTGGGGACCATGACCCCAGCTCCAGTATCCCAACCCGTGCGGGTCCTAACCCCTGCTCCACAGGCCCCACCCGTGCGGACCCTGACCCCAGTTTCAGGTGCCCCACCCGTTGGGGCCCTCACCCCAGCCCCAAGGGCCCAACCCATGCGGGCCCTGACCCCAGCTCCAGGGGCCCAACCCGTGTGGGCCGTGACCCAAGCTCCAGGGGCCCCACCCATGTTGGTCCTAACCCCACCTCCAGGGGCCCAACCTGTGGGGACCCTGACCCCAGCTCCACGGGCCCAACCCGTCTTAGCCCTGACCCCGGCTACAGAGGCCCAGCCCATTCCGGCCCTAACCCCAGCTCCAGGGGCCCAACCCGTGGGGTCCCTGACCCCAGCTCCATGGGCCTCACCCGTAGGGGCCCTAAACCTAGCTCCAGGGGCCCAACCAGTGCAGGGCTTGATTCCAGTTCCAGGGGCACAACAGGTGCGGGCCCTTACCCCAGCTCCAGGGGCTCAACCTGTGCGAGCCCTGACCCGAGCTCCAGGGGCCCCACACGTGTGGGTCCTGACCCCAGCACCAGCGGCCCAACTCCTGCGGGCCCTGTCCCCAGCTCCAGGCGCCGAACTCGTGGGGGCCCTGAACACAGCTCCAGGGTCCAAACCCATGCGGGCCCTGACCCCAGCTTCAGGGGCCCCACCCGTGGGGGCCCTAACCCCAGCTCCACGGACCCCACCCATGCAGGCCCAGACCCCACCTCCAGGGGCCCAACCTTGGGGGCCCAGACCCCAGCTCTGGGGGCACAACCAGTGGGGACCATGACTCCAGCTCCATGGGCCCAACCCGTAGGGGCCCTGACCCAGCTACAGGGGCCCTACCTATGAGGGCCCTGAACCCAGCTCCTGCCGCCCCACCCGTGTGGGCTCTGACCCCAGCTGCAGGGGCCTAACCCGTGGGCTCCCTCACCCCAGCTCCAGGGGCCCAACCCGTGGGGACCATGACCCCAGCTCCAGTAGCCCAACCCGTGCGGGTCCTAACCCCTGCTCCACAGGCCCCACCCGTGCGGACCCTGACCCCAGTTTCAGGTGCCCCACCCGTTGGGGCCCTCACCCCAGCCCCAGGGGCCCAACCCATGCGGGCCCTGACCCGAGCTCCAGGGGCCCAACCCGTGCGGGCCGTGACCCAAGCTCCAGGGGCACCACCCATGTTGGTCCTAACCCCACCTCCACGGGCCCAACCCGTCTTAGCCCTGACCCCGGCTACAGGGGCCCAGCCCATGCCAGCCCTCACCCCAGCTCCATGGGCCCACCTCGTGGTGGCCCTGACCCCATCTCCAGGGGCCCAACCCGCTTTGGCCCTGACCCCAGCTCTACGGGCCCAACCTGTGCGGCCCCGACCCCAGATCCACTGGCCCAACCCGTGCGGGCCCTGATCCCAGCTCCAGGCGCCGAACTCGTGGGGGCCCTGACCCCAGCTCCAGGGGCCTCAATCATGCGTGCCCTGACCCCAGCTCCAGGGGCCCAACCCGTGCGGGCCCAGACCCCAGCTCCAGGTGCCCAATCCATGGGGGCCCTGACCCCAGCTCCAGAGCCTCAACCCGTACAGGTCCTCACCGCAGCTCCAGGGGCCCCTCCCGTGGCGGCCCTGACCCCAGCTCCAGGGGCCGAATCAGTGCCGGCCCTGACTCCAGCTCCAGGGGTCCAACCCGTGGGGGCCCTTACCCCAGTTCCAGGGGCCCAACCCGTACGGGCCGTGACCCCAGCTCCAGGGGCCCAACCCATGCGGGCCCTGCCCCCAGCTCCAGGGGCCCAACCCGTGCGGGCCCTGACCCCAGCTCCAGGGGCCCAACCCGTGGGGGCCCTCACCCCATCTCCAGGGTCCCAATCCGCTTGAGCCCTGACCACAGCTCCAGTTTCCCAACCCGTGCGGGCCCTGACCCCAGATCCACCAGCCCAACTTGTGCGGGCCCTGTCCCCAGCTCCAGGCGCCCAACTCGTGGGGGCCCTGACCACAGCTCCAGGGTCCAAACCCTTGCGGGCCCTGACCCCAGGTCCAGGGGCCCCACCCGTAGGGGCCCTGACCCCAGCTCCAGAGGCCCCAATCGTGCCTTCTCTGACCCCAGCTCCAAGGGCCCAACCCGTGGGGGCCCAGACCCCAGCTCCAGGTGCCCAATCCATGGGGGCCCTGACCCCAGCTCCAGAGCCCCAACCCGTGCGGGCCCTAACCCCAGCACCAGGGGCCCAACCCGTGCGGGCCCTAACCCCAGCTCCAGGGGCCTCATCCGTGTTGGCTCTGACCCTAGCTCCAGGGGCTTAATCCGCGCAGGCCCTGACCCCAGCTCCAGGGTCCCAACCGTGGGGGCCCTGACCCCAGCTCCAGGGCCCAACCCGTGGGGGCCCTGACCCCAGCTCCAGGGACCCCACCCTTGCGGGCCCTTACCCCAGCTCCAGGGGCTCACCCCGTGCGGGCCCTGAAACCGGCTCCAGGTGCCGAACTCGTGTGGGCCCTGACCCCAGCCTCAAGGGCCCAACACGTGGGGGAACTGACCACAGCTCCAGGGGCGACAACCGTGGGGGCCCTGACCCCAGCTCCAGGGGTCCAACCCGTACGGGCCGTGACCCCAGCTCCAGGGGCCCTACTCGTGTTGGCCCTGACCCCAGGTCCAGGGGTCCAACTTTCGGGACCCAGACCCCAGCTCCGGGGGCTCAACCCGTGCAGGCCTTGACCCCAGCTGCATGGGTCCAACCCGTAGGAGTTCTAATCCAGCTCCAGGGGCCCAACTTATGCGAGCCCTGACCCCAGCTCCTGCGGCCCCACCCGTGTGGGCCCGGTCCCCAGCTCCATGCGCCGAACTCGTAGGGGCCCTGACCCCAGCCTCAAGGCCCCAACCCGTGCAGGCCCTGACCCCAGCCTCAACGGCCCAACACGTGGGGGCCATAACCCCAACTCCAGAGGCCCATCCCGTGGGGGCTATGACCCCAGCTCCAGGGGCCACACCCGTGGCGGCCCTGACCTCTGCTCCAGGGGCCTAACCCGTGCGGGCCATGACCCAAGTTCCAGGGAACGCACCCGTGTTGTTCCTGATCCCAGCTCCAGGGGCCCAAACCATGGGGTCCCTGACCCCAGCTACAGGGGCCCCACCCGTATTGGCCGTGACCCCAGCACCAGGGGCCCAACCCGTGGGGGCCCTTACCCCAGCTCCGGGGGCCCAACCCGTGGGGGCCGTGACCCCAGCTCTAGTGGTCAACCCGTGCGGGCCACGACCCCAGCTCCATGGGCCTCACACGTAGGGGCCCTAACCCCAGCTCCAGGGGCCCAACCTATGTCGGCCCTGACCCCAGTCCTGTGGCCTCACCAGTGCGGCCTTGACCCCAGCTCCAGAGGCCCCACCCGTGTGGGCCCTGACCCCATCTCCAGGGGCCCCACCAGTGCGGGCCCTGACCCCAGCTCCAGGACACCAAGCCGTGCGGGGCGTGACCCCAGCTACAGGCGCCGAACTCGTCGAAGCCCTGATCCCAGCTCCAGTGGCCCAACCCGTGCGGGCCCTAACCCCAGCTCCAGAAGCCCCACCAGTGCGGGCCCTGACCCCAGCTCCACAGCCCCAAGCCGTGCGGGCCATGACCCCAGCTACAGGCGCCGAACTCGTGGGGTCCTGACCCCAGCTCCAGTGGCCCAACCCGTGCGGGCCCTAACCCCAGTTCTAGAGGCCCCACCAGTACGGGCCCTGACCACAGCTCCAGACGCTGAGCTCGTGGGGGCCCTGACCCCAATCTCAAGGGCCCAACCCGTCGGGGCCCTGACCGCAGCTCTAGGGGCCCCACCCATGGGGTCCTGACCCCAGCTCCAGGGGCCCCTATCGTGCGGGCCCTGACCCCAGCTACAAGGGCCCAACCCGTGGGGGCCCTGACAACAGCTCCAGGGGCCAAAACCGGGCGGACCCTGACCCCAGCTCCAGGAGCCCAACCCGTGGGGGCCCTAACCCCAGCTCCAGGAGCCCATCCCATGCCAGCCCTACCCCCAGCTCCAGGGGCTGAAATCATGGGGGCCCTGACCAAAGCTCCAGGGGCCACACCCATGGGGGCCCTGCCCCCAGCTCCAGGGGCTGAAATCATGGGGGCCCTGACCCCAGCTCCAGGGGCCAAACCCGTGGCGGCCTTGACCCCAGCTCCAGGGGCCCTACCCGTACCGGCCCTGACCCCAGCTCCAGCGGCCAAACCCGTGGGGGCCTTGATCCCAGATACAAGGACCCAACCCGTGGGGACCCTGACCTCAGCTCCAGGGGCACAATCCGTTTGGCCCAGACCCCAGCTCCAGGGACCCAGCCCATGCCGGCCCTGCCCCCAGCTCCAGGGGCCGAAATCGTGGGGGCACTTACCCCAGCTCCAGGGGCCCAACCCGTGGGGGCCCTGACCCCAGTTCCAGGGGCCCAACCCATGGGGGCCATGACCCCAGTTCCAGTGGCCCAACCCGTGCACGCCTTAACCCCCGGTCCAGAGGCCCCACCGATGCGGGCCCTGACCCCAGCTCCAGGGGCCTCACCCGTGGGAGCCCTGACCCCAGCTCCAGGGGCCCAACCCATTTGAGTCCTGAACACAGCTCCAGGGGCCGAACCCATGGGGGCCTTGACCCCCGCTCCAGGGGCCCAACGCGTGGGGGCCATAACCCCAGCTCCAGGTGCCCAACCAGTTTGGGCCCTAACTCCAGCTCCAGGGGCTCCACAAGTGCTTGCCCTGACCCCAGCTAAACGGGCCAAACCCATGGGGGCTATGACCCCAGCTCAAGGTCCCCAACGCGTGCGGGCCCTGACCCCAGCTACAAGCGCCGAACTCATGGGGGCCCTTACCCCAGCTCGAGGGGACCAACCCCTGTTGGTCCTCACCCCAGCTCCAGGGGCCCAACCTGTAGGCGCCCTGACCCCAGCTCCAGGGCCCAAACCCGTGGGGGGACTGACCGCAGCTACAGGGGCCCAGTCCGTGCGGGCCCTGACCACAGCTCCAGGGGCCCAACCCGTGGTGGCCCTGACCCCAGCTCCAGGTGCCCAACCCCTGCGGGCCACGACCTCAGCTCCAGGGGCCCAACCCGTGGGGACCCTGACCCCAGCTGCAGTTGCCCAACCCGTAGGGGCCCTGACCCCAGCTCCAGGGGTCCGACCTGTGCGGGCCCTTACCCCAGCACCAGGGGCCACACCCGTGGGGTCGCTGACCCGAGCTCCAGGGGCCCAACCCGCGGGGACCCTGATCCCAGCTACAGGGCCCCCACCCATAGGGGCCCTGACCCTAGGTCCAGGGTCCCAACCTATGCGGGCTCTGACCCCATCTCCTGCGGCCCCACCCGTGAGGGCCCTGACCCCAGCTCCAGGAGCCCAACCCGTACGGGCCATGACCCCAGCTCCAGGGGCCGCACCCGTGCGGACCCTGACCCCAGCTCCAGAGGCCACACCCATGGGGTTACTGACCCAGCTCCAGGGGCACAACCCGTGCGGACCCTGACCCCAGCTCCAGGGACCCCACCCATGCGCGGCTTGATCCCAGCTCCAGGCGCTTAACTTGTGGGGGCCCTGACCCCAGCTCCAGGGGCCTCACCCGTGGGGGCCGTTACCCAACCTCCAGTGGCCCAACCAGTGCGGGCCATGACCCCAGCTACAGGGGCCCCACCCGTGAGGGCCTTGACCCCATCTCCAGGGGTCCAACCCGTGGGTGCCATGACCCCAGTTCCAGTGGCCCAACCCGTGCACTCCTTAACCCCCGGTCCAGAGGCCCCACCCATGCGGGCCCTGACCCCAGCTCCAGGGGCCCCACCCCTGGGTGCCCTGACCCCAGCCCCAGGGGCCCAACCCGTGCGGGCCCTGACCCCAGTTCCAGGGGCCCCACCCGTGGGGGCCCTGACCCCAGCTCAAGGGCCCCAACCCGTGCGGACCGTGACCCCAGCTACAAGCGCCGAACTCGTGGGGGCCCTGACCCCAGCTCCAGTGGCCCAACCCGTGCGGGCTCTAACCCCAGCTCCAGAGGCTCCATCAGTTTTGGCCCTGATCCCAGCTCCAGGCGCCGAACTCGTGGGGGCACTGGCCCCAACCTCAAGAACCCAACACGTGGGGGCCCTGACCGTAGCTCGATGGGCCCCACCCGTGGGGCCCTGAACCCAGCTCTAGGGGTCCCAATCGCGCAGGCCCTGACCCCAGCTCCAGAGGCCCAACCCGTGCGGGCCCTGACCACAGCTCCAGGGGCCGAACCCGTGCGGGACCTGACCCGAGCTCGAGGGGTCCAGCCCATGCCGGCCCTGCCCCCAGCTCCAGGGGCCGAAATCGTGGGGTCCCTGACCCTAGCTCCAGGGGCCACACCCGTGGGGGCCCTGACCCCAGTTCCAGGGGCCGTACCCGTGCGGGCCCTGACCCCAGCTCCAGGGACCCTAACCGTGGGGGCCTTGACAGCAGCTCCAAGGGCCAAACCCGAGCGGTCCATGACCCCAGCTCCACGGGCCTCACCCTTGGGGTCCCTGACCCAAGCTCCAGGGGCCCAACCCGTGGTGGCCCTGATCCCAGCTCCAGGGGCCCCACCCGTGGAGGCCCTGACCCTAGCTCCAGGGCCTCAACCCATGCGGGCCCAAACCCCAGCTACAGGCGCCGAACTCGTGGGGGCCCTGACCCCAGCTCCAGTGGCCCAACCCGTGGGGGTCCCAACCCCAGCTCCAGGGGCCCAATACCTGGGGGCCCCAATCCCAGCTCTAGAGGCCCAACCTATGGGGGCCCCAACCCCAGCAATAGGGGCCCAACCCCTGGGGGGCCCAACCTCAGCTCCAGGTCCCCAACCCCTGAGGACCCCAACAGTAGCTTCAGGGGCCCTAACCCTGGGGGGCCCAACCCCAGTAATAGGGGCCCAACCCCTGGGGGCCCCAACCCCAGCGCCAGGGGCCCAACCACTGGGGGCCCCAACCGTAGCTCCACGGTCCCAACCCCTGGGGACACCCAACCCCAAGGAATAGGGGCCCAACCTCTGGGGGCCCCAACCGTAGCTCCAGGGGCCCAACCCCTGGGGGTCCCAACCCCACCTATAGGGGACCAAACCCTGGGGGCCCCAACCCCAGCTCCAGGGGCCCAACCCCTGCGGTCCCAACCGTAGTTTCAAGGGTCCAACCCCTGGGGCCCCAAACTCAGCTCCAGGGGCCCAACCCCTGGGGTCCTCAACCCCAGCTCCAGGGCCCAAGCCCTGGGGGCCCCAACCGTAGCTCCAGGGGCCCAACCCCTGGGGGCCAAAACCCCAGCTCAAGGGACCCAACCCCTGGGGGCCCCAACCCCATCTCCAGGGTCCCAACCCCTGCGGGCCCAAACCTCAGCTCCAGGGACCCAACCCCTCGGGACCCCAACCGTAGCTCCAGGGGCCCAACCCCTGGTGTCCCAAACCCCAGCAATAGGTGCCCAACCCCTGGGGGCCCCAACCCCAGCTCTAGGGGCCCAACCCCTGGCGGCCGCAACCGTAGCTCCAGGGGCCCAACCCCTGGGGGTCCCAACCCCACCTATAGGGGACCAAACCCTGGGGGCCCCAACCCCAGCTCCAGGGGCCCAACCCCTGCGGTCCCAACCGTAGTTTCAAGGGTCCAACCCCTGGGGCCCCAAACTCAGCTCCAGGGGCCCAACCCCTGGGGTCCTCAACCCCAGCTCCAGGGCCCAAGCCCTGGGGGCCCCAACCGTAGCTCCAGGGGCCCAACCCCTGGGGGCCAAAACCCCAGCTCAAGGGACCCAACCCCTGGGGGCCCCAACCCCATCTCCAGGGTCCCAACCCCTGCGGGCCCAAACCTCAGCTCCAGGGACCCAACCCCTCGGGACCCCAACCGTAGCTCCAGGGGCCCAACCCCTGGTGTCCCAAACCCCAGCAATAGGTGCCCAACCCCTGGGGGCCCCAACCCCAGCTCTAGGGGCCCAACCCCTGGCGGCCGCAACCGTAGCTCCAGGGGCCCAACCCCTGGGGGCCCCAACCTCAGCAATATGGGCCGAACCCCTGGGGACCCCAACCGTAGCTCCAGGAGCCCAACCCCTGCGGGCCCCTGGGTGCCCCAACCCAAACTCCAGGGGCCCAGACCCTGGGGGCCCCAACCATAGTTCCAGGGGTGTTGGGCCCATGGAGCTGCGGTTGGGGCCCCCAGGGTCTGGGGCCCTATTGCTGGGGTTGGTCTATCAGGGGTTGGGCCCCTGGAGCTATGGTTTGGGCCCCAGTGGTTGGGCCCCTAGAGCTATGGTCGGGGCCCCCAGGGACTGCGCCCCTGGAGCTGGAGTTAGGGCCCCCAGGGGCTGGGCCCCCATTGCTGGGGTTGGGGCCCCCAGGGGTTGGGTCCCTAGAGCTACGGTTTGGGCCCCATTGGTTGGGCCCCTGGAGCTGGGGTTGGGGCCACCAGGGGATGGGTCCCTGGAGCTAAGGTTCGGACCCCCAGGGATTGAGCCCCTATTGCTGGGGTTGGAGCCCCAACGGGTTGGGCCTCTGGACCTACGGTTCGGGCCCCCAGGGGTTGGGCCCCTGGAGCTGGGGTTGGGGCCTCCAGGGGTTGGGCCCCTGGAGCTACGGTTGGGACCCTAAGATTTTGGGCCCCTGGAGCAGGGGTTGAGGGCCCCAGGGGTTTGGCCACTGGAGCTGGAGTTGGGGTCCCAGGGGTTGGGCCCCTGGAGCTACTTTTCGGGCCCCCAGGTTTTGGGCCCCTGGAGCTACGGTTGGGGCCCCAGGGGTTAGGCCTCTGGAGCTATGGTTGGAGACCCAGGGGCTGGGCCCCTATTTCCAGGGTTGGCGCCCCCAGGGGTTGGGCCCCTGCATCTACGGTTGGGGCCCCAGGGGTTGAGCCCCTGGAGCTACGGTTGGGGCCCCCAGGGGTTGGGCCCCTATTGCTGGGGTTGGGGCCTCCAGGGGTTGGGCCCCTGGAGATATGGTTGGGGCCCCAGGGGTTGGGCCCCTGGAGTTGGGTTTGGGGCCCCCAGAGGTTGGGCCCCTGGAGGTACGGTTGGAGCCCCCAGGGGTTGGGCCCCTCGAGCTGGGGTTCGGCCCCCCAGGGGCTGGGACCCTATTGCTGGGGTTGGGGCCCCCAGGGGTTGGGCCCCTGGAGCTACGGTTGGGGCCCCCAGGGGTTGGGCACTTATTGCGGGGGTTGGGGCCCCCAGGGTTTGGACCCCTGGAGCTATGGTTAGGGGCCCCAGGGGTGGGGCCCCTGGAGCTACGGTTGGAGCCCCAGGGATTGGGCCCCTGGAGCTGGGGTTGGTGCCCCCAGGGGCTGGGCCCCTATTGCTTGGGTTAGGACCCCAGGGGTTCGGATCCTGGAGCTTGGCTTGGGGACCCCAAGGGCCCCCAGGGGTTGGGCCCCTGGGGCTATGGTTGTAGCCCCCAGGGTCTGGGCCCCTATAGCTGGGGTTGGGGCTTCCAGGGGTTTGGCCCCTGGAGCTACGGTTGGGGCCCCATTGGTTGGGCCCATGGACCTGGGGTTGGGGCCCCCACGGGTTGGCTTCCTGGAGCTACGGTTGGGGCCGCAGGGTTTAGGCCCCTGGAGCTGGGGTTGGGGCCCCCAGGGATTGGGCCCCTGGAGCTACGGTTGGGGCCCCCAGGGGTTGGGACCCTGCAGCTGGGGTTCGGGACCCCACGGATTGGGCCCCAATTGCTGGGGTTTGGGACCCAAGGGGTTGGGTCTCTCGAGCTACGTTTGGGACCCTCAGGTGTTGGGCCCCTGGAGCTGGGGTTGAGGCCCCAGGGGTTGGGCCCCTAGAGCTGGGGTTGAGGCCCCAGGGGTTGGGTCCCTGGAGGTACGATTGGGGCCCCCAGGTTTTGGGCCCCTGGAACTACGGTTGGGGCCCCAGGGGTTGGGCCCCTGGAGCTACGGTTGGGGCCCCAGGGGCTGGGCCCCTATTGCTGGGGTTGGGGCCCCCAGGGGTTGGGCCCCTGCATCTACGGTTGGGGCCCCTGGAGCCGGGGTTGAGGCCCTCAGGGGTTGGGCCCCTGGAGCTACGGTTTGGGACCCCAGGAGTTGGGCCCCTATTACTGGGGTTGGGGCCCCACTGGGTTGGGCCCCTGGAGCTACGGTTGAGGCCCTAGGGGTTTGGCCCCTGGAGCTGCAGTTGAAGCCCCCAGGGGTTGGGCCCCTGGAGCTACGGTTGGGGCCTCAGGGGTTGGGCCTCTGGAGCTGGAGTTGGGGCCCCCAGGGGTTGGGCAACTGGAGCTACGGTTGGGGCCCCCAGGGGTTGGGCCCCTATTGCTGTGGTTCGGGCTCCCAGGGTTTGGGCCCCTGTAGCTACGGTTGGGGCCCCCAGGGGCTGGGACCCTATTGCAGAGGTTAGGGCCCTCATGGGTTGGGCCCCTGGGGGCCCCAATGGTAGCTCCAGGGGCCCAACCCCTGGGGTCCCAATCGTAGCTCCAGGGGCCCAACCCCTGGGGGCCCCAACCGTAGCTCCAGGGACCCAACCCCTGGGGGCCCCAACCGTAGCTCCAGGGACCCAACCCCAGGTGGCCCAAACCGTAGCTACAGGGGCCCAACCCCAGGGGGCCCCAACTGTAGCTCCAAGGGCCCAACCCAAGAGGGCCCCAACCGTAGCTCCAGGAGCCCAACCGCTGGAGGCCCCAACCCCAGCTCCATGGACCAACCCCTGGGGCCCCAAGCGCAGCTCCAGGGGCCCAACCCCTGGGGGCCCCAACCGTAGCTCCAGGTGCCCAAACCCTGGGGCCCCAACCCAAGCAATAGGGGCCCAACCCCTGGAGGCCTCAAACCCAGATCCAGGGGCCCAACCCATGGGGCCCCAACCATAGCTCCAGGGGCCCAACACCTGGGGGCCCTAACCCCAGCAATATGGGCTAAGCCCCTGGGGACCCAACCGTAGCTCCAGAGACCGAACCCCTGGGGCCCCAACCATAGCTCCAGGGGCCCAAAACCTGGGGGCCCCAACCGCAGCTAAAGGGGCCCAACCCCTGGGGCCCCAACCCCAGCTTCAGAGGCTCAACCCCTGGAGCCCTCAACCCCAGCTCCAGGGGCCCAACCCGTCGGGGCCCCAAACGTAGCTCCAGGGGCCTAACCCCTGGAGGCCCCAACCCCAGCTCCAGGGGCATAAACCCTGGGAGCTCCAACCCCAGCTTCAGGGGCCCAACCCCTGGGGGCCCCAACCGTAGTTCCAGGGATACCAACCCCTGAGGCCCAAACCCCAGCACGATTTGGGCCCCTGGATCTGGGATCAGAGCCCCCACGGGTGGGGCCCCTGGAGCTCGGGTCAGGGCCCTCATAGGTTCGGCCTCTGCAGCTGGAATCAGGGCCCCTATGGGTGGGGCTCGTGGAGCTGGGGTCACAGCTCGCACGGGTTGGGCCCCTGGAGCTGGGGTCAGGTCCACCACAGGTGGGGCCCCTAGAGCTGGGGTCAGGGCCCGCACGGATTAGGCCTCTGGAGCTGGGGTCAGGGCCCCCACGGGTTGGGCCCCTGGAGCTGGGGTCAGGGCCCGCACGGGTTTGGCAGTTGGAGCTGGGGTCAGGGCTTGCACGGGTTGGGCCCCCGGAGCTCGGATCAGGGTCCCCACCGGTTGGGACCTTGAGCGGGGGTCAGGGCCAACACAGGTGGGGCCCCGGGACCTAGGGTCAGGGCCAAGACGGGTGGGGCCACGGGAGCTGGGGTCACGGCCCGCACAGGTTGGGCCCCTGGAGCTGGGGTCAGGGCCCCCATGATTGTGGCCCCTGGAGGTGGGGTCAGGGCACCCACGGGTTCGGCCCTTGAGGCTGGGTTCAGGGCCTCAACGAGTTCGGCGCCTGGAGCTGTTGTCAGGGCCCGCACGGGTGGGGCCCCTGGAGCTGTGGTCAGGGCCCCCACAGGTTGGGCCCCTGGAGCTGGGGACAGGGCCGGCACGATTGGGGCCCCTAGAGCTGGGCTCAAGGCCCCACGGGTGGGGCCCCTGGAGCAGGGGACAGGGCTCGCACGGGTTGGGCAGCTAGAGTTGCGGTCAGGGCGCGCACGGGTTAGGCCCCTGGAGCTGGGGTGAGGACCCCCACGTGTTGAGCCCCTAGAGCTGTGGTCAGGGCCCGCACGGGTTGGGCCTCTGAAGCTGGGGTCAGGGCCCGCACGTGTTGGGCCTCTGGAGCTGCGGTCAGGGCCCCAACGGGTTGGGCCCCTGGAGTTGGGGTCAGGACCCGCATGGGTTAGGCCTCTGGAGCTAGGGTCAGGGCCCGCACGGTTGGGCCCCTGGAGCTGGCGTCAGGACACCCACGGGTTGGACCACTGGAGCTTGGGTCAGGGCCCCCACGGGTTGGGCCCCTGGAGCTGGGGTCCAGGCCCACATGATTGGTGCCCCTGGAGCTGGGTTCGTTGCCATTACGGGTGGGGCCCCTGGAGCTGGGGTCATGGCCCGCACGGGTGGAGCCTCTGGAGCTGGGGTCAGGGTCCCCACGGGTTGGACCGTTGAGGCTGGGGTCAGGGCGCAAATGAGTTCAGCGCCTAGAGCTGGGGTCAGGGCCTGCACGACTGGAGCCCCTGGAGCAGGGGTCAGGCCCCACACGGGTTGGGCCCCTGGAGCTGGGGTCAGGGGCCCCATGGGTTGGGCCCTTGGAGCTGGGGTCAGGGACAACATGGGTGAGGCTCGTGGAGCTGGGGTCAGGGTCCCCACGGTTTGGGCCCCTGGAGCTGGGGTCAGGGCCCGAATGGGTTGGGCCTCTGGAGTTGGGGTAAGAGCCCCCACAGGTTGGGAAACTGGAACTGGGCTGAGGGCCCCCACGGTTTGGGCCCCTGGAGCTGAGGTCAGGGCCCCCACGGGTTGGGCCCCTGGAGCTGAGGTCAGGGCCCGCACGGGTTGGGCCCCTGGAGCTTGGATCTGGGCCCGCACCGGTTGGGCCCCTGGAGCTGCGGTCAGAGCCCGCATGGGTTGGACCTCTGGAGATAGGGTCAGGGCCCCCACGGGTTGGGGCACTGCAGCTGGGGCCAGGGCCTGCACGGGTTGGGCCTCTGGAGCTGGGGCCAGGGCCCGCACGGGTGAGGCCCCTGGAGCTGGGGCCAGGGCCCCCACGGGTGAGGCCCCTGGAGCTGGGTTCAAGGCACGCACGGGTTGGGCCCCTGGAGCTGGAATCAGGGCCCCCATGATTTGGGCTTCTGGAGCTGCGTTCAGGGCCCGCACGGGTTAGTCCCCTGGAGCTGGGGTCAGGGCCCACACTGGTTGAGCCCCTGGAGCTGGGGCCAGGGCCCGCACGGGTTGGGCGCCTGGAGCTGGGGCCAGGGCCTGCACGGGTTGGGCCTCTGGAGCTGGGGCCAGGTCCCGCACAGGTCAGGCCCCTGGAGCTGGGGCCAGGGCCCCCACGGGTGAGGCCCCTGGAGCTGGGTTCAAGGCATGCATGGGTTGGGCCCCTGGAGCTGGAGTCAGGGCCCCCATGAGTTGGGCTTCTGGAGCTGCGTTCAGGGCCCGCACGGGTTAGGCCCCTGGAGCTGGGGTCAGAGCCCACATGGGTGGGGCCCCTGGATAAGGGGTCAGGCCCCGAACGGGCTGGGCCCCTGGAGCTGGGGTAAGGGCCCCGATGGGTTGGGGCCCTGGAACTGGGGTCTGGGCCCACACGGGCTCGGCCGCTGGAGCTGGGGTCAGGACCCACATGGGTTGGGCCCCTGGAGCTGGGGTCAGGGCCTGCACGGGTTAGGCCCCTGGAGCTGGGTTAACGGCCCTGACGGGTGTGGCCCCTGGAGCTGGGGTCAGGGCCCCCACGGGTTGGACCGTTGAGGCTGGGGTCAGGGCGCAAATGAGTTCAGCGCCTAGAGCTGGGGTCAGGGCCTGCACGACTGGAGCCCCTGGAGCAGGGGTCAGGCCCCACACGGGTTGGGCCCCTGGACCTGGGGTAAGAGCCCCCACGAGTTGGGACTCTGGAGCTGGGGTTAAGGGCTTCACGGGCTGGGACTCTGGCGCTGGGGCCAGGACCCACATGGGTTGGGCCCCTAGAACTGGCGTCAGGCCGGCATGGGTTGGGCCCTTGAGACTGGGATCAGGGCCCCCACTAGTTCAGACCCGAGAGCTAGGGTGTGGGTCCGCACAGGTTGGGCCTCTGCAACTCGGGTCAGGCCCCGCACGGGTTGGGACCCTGGAGCAGGGGTCATGGCTCCCATCGGTTGGGCCTCTGGAGCTGGGGTCAGGGCACGAACGGGTTCGGCCCCTGCAGATGGGGTCAGGGCCCCCACGGGTTGGGCCCCTGGAGCTGGGGTCAGGGCCCGCAGGCTTTGGGCACCTGGACCTGGAGTAAGGACCCCGACGAGTTGGGCTCCTAGAGCTGGGGTCAGGGTCCGCACGGGTTGGGCCCCTGGAGCTTCGGTCAGGGCCAGCATGGGTTGGACATCTGGAGCTGGGGTCAAGGCCCCCACGGTTTAGGCCCCTGGAGCTGGGGTCAGGGCCCCCACGGTTTAGGCCCCTGTAGCTGCGCTCAGGGCCCGTACGCGTTAGGCCCCTAGAGCTGGGGTCAGGGCCCCCACAGGTGAGGCCCCTGGAGCTGGGGTCAGGGCCCGCATGGGTTGGGCCCCTGGAGCTGGGGTCAGGGCCCCCATGGGTTGGGCTTCTGGAGTTGCGGTCAGGGCCCGCACGGGGTAGGCCCCTGGAGATGGGGTCAGGGCCCACACAGTGGGCCCCCTGGAGCAGGGGTCAGGCCCCGCACGGGTGGGGCCCCTGGAGCTGCGGTCAGGGCCAATGCGGGTGGGGGCCCTAGAGCTGGGGTCAGGGCCCACACGGGTTGGGCCCCTGGAACTGGAGTCAGGGCCCCTACGGGTGGGTCCCCTGGAGTTGGGGTCAGGACCCGCACGGGTTGGGGCCCTGGAGCTGGGATCAGGGACCTCACGGGTTGGGGCCCTGGAGCTGAGGTCAGGGCCCCCACGGGTTGGGCCATGGATCTGAGGTCAGGGCCCCCACGGGTTGAGCCCCTGGAGCTGATGTAAGGGGCCCCACGGGTTAGGCCCCTGGAGCTGGGGTCCGGGCCAACATGGGTGGGGCCCCTGGAGCTGGGGTCCGGGCCAACATGGGTTGGGCCCCTCTAGTTGGGGTCAGGGCCCGCACGGGTTGGGCCACTGGAGCTGGGGTCAGGGCCCCCATGGGTTGAGCCCCTGGAGCTGGGGTCAGGGCCCGCACGGGTTCTGCTCCCAGAGCTGGGGTCAGGGCTCCCACGGCTTGGGCCCCTGGAGCTGAGGTCAGGGCCCACACGGGTGGGGCCACTGTTGCTGGGGTTACGGCACGCATGGGTTGGGCCCCTGGAGCTGGGGTCAGAGCCCCCACGGGTGTGGCCCCTGGAGCTGGGGTCAGGGCCCACACGAGTTCGGAGCCTGGAGCAGGGGTCAGGGCCCACCCGGGTTGGGACCCTGGAGCTGGAGTAAGGGCCCGCACGGGTGGTGTCCCTGGAGATGGGGTCAGGGCCCGCACGGGTTGGGCCCTGGAGGTTGGGTCAGGGCCCCCACGGGTTGGGCCCCTGCAGCTGGGGTCAGGGCCCGCACTGGTGGGGCCCCTGGAGCTGGGGTCAGGGCCAACACGGGTGGGGCCCCCGGAGCTGGGGTCAGGGCCAACACGGGTGGGGCCCCTGGAGCTGGGGTCAGGACCGCCACGGGCTGGGCCCGTGGAGCTGGAGTCAGGGCCCGCACAGGTTTGGTCACTGGAGCTGGGGTCAGGGCCCGAACGGGTTGGGCCGCTGGAGATTGGGTGAGGGCCCGCACTGGTGGGGCCCCTGGAGCTGGGGTCAGGGCCCCCACGATTTGCGACCCTGACGCTGGGGTCAGAGCCTCCACGGGTGGGGCCCCTGGAGCTGGGGTCTGTGTCCCTTCAGGTTGGGCCCCCTGGAGCTGGGGTCAGGGCCCGCACGGGTTTGGCCCCTGGAGCTGGGGTCAGGGCCCGCACGGAATGGGCGCCTGGAGCTGGGGTCAGTGCCCCCACGGGTTGGGTCCCTGGAGCTGGGGTCAGGGCCCCCACGGATTGGGGCCCTGGATCTGGGGTCTGGCTCAACACGAGTGAGGCCCCTGGAGCTGGGGTCTCGGTCAACACGGGTTGGGCCCCTGCAGTTGGTGTCTGGGTCAACACGGGTGAGGCCCCTGGAGCTGCGGTCAGGTTCCGCATGGGTTGGGCGGCTGGAGCTGGGTTCAGGGCCCGCACGGGTTGGACCGCTGGAGCTGGAGTCGGGACCCACAAGGGTTGGGCCCCTGGAGCTGGGGTGAGGGCTCCCACGGGTTAGGCCGCTGGTGCTGGGGTCAGGGTCCCACGAGTTGGGCCCGTGGAGCTCGGGTCAGGGCCCCCACTGTTTGGGCCTCTAGAGCTGCGGTCAGGGCGCGCATGGGTTGACCTCTGGAGCTCGGGTCAGGGCTCCCACTGGTTGGGCCCCTGGAGCTGGGGTCAGGGCCCCCACGGGTTGGGGCCCTGGAGCTGGGGTCAGGGCCCCCACAGGTTGGGCCGCTAGAGCTGGGATCAGGACGCACAGGGGTTGGGCCCCGGACCTGTGGTCAGGGCCCGCAGGGGTTGGTCTCCTGGAGCTGGGGTCAGGACTCCCACGGGTTAGACCGCTGGTGCTGGGGTCAGAACCCACACGGGTTGGGCCCCTGGAGATGGGGTCAGGGCTCGCACGGGTTGGGCCCTTGGAACTGGGGTCAGAGCCCGCACTTCTTGTTCCCCCGAAGCTGGAATCAAGCCCTGAAAGGGTTGAGCCTCTGGAGCTGGGCTTAGGGCCCCCACAGGTTGGTCCCTTGGAGCTCGGGTCAGGGCCGCCACGGGTTGGACCCGGAGCTGGGGTCAGGGCCCGTACGGGTTGGACCCCTGGAGCTCGGGTCAGGGCCGCCACGGGTTGGACCCGGAGCTGGGGACAGGGCCCACACGGGTTGGGCCCCTGGAGCTGGGGTCAGGGCCCCCACGGGTGAGGCACCTGAAGCGGGGGTCAGGACCAGTACGGGCTGGGGCCCTGGAGCTTGGGTCAGGCACCTACGGGTTTGGCCCTTGAAGCTGGGGTCATGGCCCCCACGGGTTGGGCGCCTGGAGCTGGAGTCAGGGCCCCCACGGATTGGGCACCTGGAACTGGGATCAGGGTCCGCACGGGTAGGGCCCCTGGAGCTGGGGTCAGGGCCCGCACTGGTAGGGCCCCTGGAGCTGGGGTCAGGGCCCCCAAAATTTGTGCCCCTGCAGCTGGGGTCAGAGCCCCCACGGGTGGGGCCCCTGGAGCTGGGGTCAGGGCTCCCACGGGTGAGGCCCCTGGAGCTGAGGTCTGGGTTCCTACACGTTCGGCACCTGGAGCTGGGGTCAGGGCTCGCACGGGTTGGGCCCTTGGAGCTGGGGTCAGGGCTCCTACGGGTTGGGCCCCTGGAGCTGCGGTCAAGGCCCGCACGGGTTGGGCCCTTGGAGCTGGGGTCAGGGCCCCCACCGGTTGGGCCCCTGGATCTGGGGTCAGGGCTAACATGGGTGGAACCCCTGGAGCTGGGGTCAGGGTCCCCATGGGTGGAGTCCCTGTAGCTTGAGTCACAGCCCGCACGAGTTGGGCCCCTGGAGCTGGGGTAAGGGCCCCCACGGTTGTGGCCTCTGGAGCTGGGGTCAGGGCCCGCACGGGTTGGGCCTCTGGAACTGAGGTCAGGCTACGCACGCGTTGGGCCCCTGGAGCTGGGGAAAGGGCCCCCATGGGTGGGGTCTCTGGAGCTGGGGTCAGGGCCCGAACGGGTGGGGCCTCTGGACCTGGGGTTAGGGCCCCCACGGATTGGGAAACTGGAGCTGGGGTCAGGGTCCCCACGGGTTGGGCCCCTGGAGCTGGGGTCAGGGCCCGCACGGGTTGGGCCTCGAGCTCGGGCCAGGGCCCCCACTAGCTGGGCCCCTGGAGCTGGGGTCAGGGCCCACACGGGTTGGGATCCTGGAGCTGGGGTCAGGGCCCCCACAGGTTGGGCCACTAGAGCTGGGATCAGGACGCACTGTTGTTGGGCCCCTGGACCTGTGGTCAGGGCCCGCACGGGTTAGACACCTGAAGCTGGGGTCAGGACCCCCACGGGTTAGACCGCTGGTGCTGGGGTCAGAACCCACACGGGTTGGGCCCCTGGAGATGGGGTCAGAGCTCGCACGGGTTGGGCCCCTGGAACTGGAGTCAGAGCCCGCACCTCTTGTTCCCCCGAAGCTGGAATCAAGCCCTGCACGGGTTGAGCCTCTGGAGCTGGGCTTAGGGCCCCTACGGGTGGGGCCCATGGAGCTGGGGTCAGGGCCCCCACAGGTTGGTCCCCTGGAGCTGGGGTCAGGGTCCACACGAGTTGAGCCCCTGGAGCTGGGGTCGGGGCCCGCACAGTTGGGCCCCTGGAGCTGGGGTCAGGGCCCGCACGGGTTGGACCCCTGGAGCTCGGGTCAGGGCCGCCACGGGTTAGCCCCGGAGCTGGGGTAGGGCCCGCACGGGTTGGGCCCCTGGAGCTGGGGTCAGAGCCCCCACGGGTGTGGCCCCTGGAGCTGGGGTCAGGGCCCGCACTGGATGGGCCCCTGGAGCTAGTGTCAGGGCCCCCACGAGTGCGGCCCCTGGAGCTGGGGTCTGGGCACCCACGGGTTGGGCCCTTGAAGGTGGAATCAGGGCCCCCACGATTTCGGCCCCTGGAGCTGGGGGCAGGGCCCGCATGGGCTGGGCCCCTGGAGCTGGGGTCAGGGCCCCCATGGGTTGGGCCCCTGGAGCTGGGGTCTGGGTCCACACGGATTGTGCCCCTGGAGCTGGGGTCAGGGCCCGCACGGTTGGGCCCCTGGAGCTGGGGTCAGGGCTCACATGGGTTGGGCCCTGGGAGCTGGGGTTAGGGGACGCATGGGTTGGGCCCCTGGAGCTGGGGTCAAGGCACGAACGGGTTCGGCCCCTGCAGATGGGGTCAGGGCCTACACTGGTTGAGAAACTGGAGCTGGGGTCACGGCCCGCACGGGTTGGGGCCCTGGACCTGGGGTCAGTGCCTGCACGGGTTGGGCCCCTGGAACTGGGGTCAGGGCCCCCACGGTTCTGGCCCCTGGAGCTGGGGTAAGGGCCCCCACGGGTTGGGCCCTTGAGGCTGAGGTCAGGGCCACCACGAGTTCGACGCCGGGAGCTGGGGTCAGGGTCCGCACGGATTCGGCCCCTGCAGCTGTGGTCAGGGCCCCCACGGGTTGGGCTCCTGGAGCTGGGGTCAGGGTCTGCATGATTGGGGCCCCTGAAGCTGACGTCTCGGCCCCTGGGGTCAGGGCCTGCACGGGTTGGGCTCCTGGAGCTGAGATGAGGACCCCCACGGGTTCAGCCCCTGGAGCTGGTGTCAAGGCCCCCACGTGTTGGACCCCTGGAGCTGGGGTCAGGGCCACAATGGGTGGGGCCCCTGGAGCTGGGGTCAGGGGCCCCACGGGTTGGGCCCCTGGAGTTGGGTTCAGGGCCAGAACGGGTTGGGCCCCTGGAGATGGGGTCAGGGCCCACACTGGTTGGGAAACTGGAGCTGGGGTCAGGGCCCGCAATGGTTTGGCCCCTGGAGCTGGGGTCAGGGCCCGCACGGGTTTGGCCCCAGGACCTGTGGTCAGGGCGCCCACGAGTTCAGCGCCTGGAGCTGGGGTCAGGACCCGCACGGGTTGGGCTCCTGGAGGTCGGATGAGGACCCCCACGGGTTGAGCCCCTAGAGCTGTGGTCAGGGCCCGGACGTGTTGGGCTTCTGGAGCTGTGATCAGGGCCCCCACGGGTTGGGCCGCTGGAGCAGGGATCACGGTCCGCACGGGTGGGGCCCCTGGAGCTGCGGTCAGGGCCCCCACGGGTTGGTCCCCAGAAGCTAGGGTCACGGTCCGCACGGGTTGGCCGCAGGAGCTGGGGTCAGCACCCCACGGGTTCGGCTCCTGGAGCTGAAGTCAGGGCTCGCACAATTGGGGCCCCTGGAGCTGGGGTCAGGGCCCCACGGGTGGGGCCCCTGGAGCTCCGGTCACGGCCCGCACGGGTTGGGGTCCTTGAGTTGGGGTTAAGGCCCGCACGGGTTGGGCCTCTGGAGCTGGGGTGAGGACCCACACGGGTTGGGCCCCTGGATTTGGGGTCAGGGCCCCCACGGGTTGGGCCACTGGAGCTGGGGTCAAGGCCCGCACGGGTTGGACCCCTGGAGCTCGGGTCACGGCTCACACGGGTGGGGCCCCTGGAGCTGGGGTCAGGGCGCACACGGGTTGGGCCGGTAGAGTTGGGATCAGGGCGGGCACGGGATGGGCCCCTGGAGCTGGGGTTAGGACCCCCACGGGTTGAGCCCCTAGAGCTGTGGTCAGGGCCCGGACGTGTTGGGCTTCTGGAGCTGCGGTCAGGGCCCCCACGGGTTGGGCCGCTGGAGCAGGGGTCAGGCCCCGCACGAGTTGGGCCGCTGGCGCTCGGGTCAGGGCCCCTACCGGTTGGGGCCCTGGACCTAGGGTCATGGCCCCCATGGGTTGGGCGCCTGGAGCTGGAGTCAGGGCCCCCACGGATTGGGCACCTGGAGCTGGGATCAGGGTCCGCACGGGTAGGGCCCCTGGAGCTGGGGTCAGGGTCCGCATGGGTGGGGCCCCTGGAACTGGGGTCAGGGCCCCCACGGGTGGGGCCCCTGTATTTGGGGTCAGGGCCCCCACGGGTGGGGCCCCTGGAACTGGGGTCAGGGCCCCCACAGGTGGGGCCCCTGGAGCTAGGGTCAGGGCCGACACGGATTGGGCCCCTGGAGCTTGGGTCTGAGTCAACACGGGTGGGGCCCCTGGAGCTGGGGTCTGGGTTCCTACAGGTTGGGCACCTGGAGCTGGGGTCAGGGCTCGCACGGGTTGGGCCCTTGGAGCTGGGGTCAGGGCTCCTACGGGTTGGGCCCCTGGAGCTGCGGTCAGGGCCCGCATGGATTGGGCCCCTGGAGCTGGGGTCAGGGCCCCCACGGGTTGGACCCCTGGAGCTGGGGTCAGGGCCCGCACGGGTTGGGCCCCTGGAACTGGGGTCAGGGCCCCCACGGGTTGGGCCCCTGGAGCTGGGGTCAGGGCCCGCACGGGTTGGGCCCCTGGAGCTGGGGTCAGGGCCCGCACGGGTTGGGCCCCTGGAGATGAGGTAAGGTCTGTCATAAACCTAGTCCCAGATTTGGACCTTAGCGTCCAAAATATGGGGGTTAGCATTAAAACCTCCAAGCTTAGTTACCAGCTTGGACCTGATAAAGCTGCCACCACCCAAAAAATTAGAGTTTTTTGGGGCACTCTGGTCCCCACAAAACCTTCCCTGGGGACCCCAAGACCCAAATCCCTTGAGTCTCACAACAAAGGGAAATAAACCTTTTCCCTTCCCCCCTACAGGTGTTCCTGCAGAGATACACAGAAGCAAACTCCGTGAATCTAAACAGAGGGAGTCCACCCTCTCTAATTCCAGTCCTGGAAACACAAGCACTTCTCTCTTCACCCAGAGGGAATGCAAAGTCAGGCTAGTAAATCTAACACACACAGATTTCCCCCTGACTTCTTCCTCCCACCAATTCCCTGGTGAGCTGGAGACTCAATTCCCTGGAGTTCCCCTCTAAAGAAAAACTCCAACAGCTCTTAAAAGAAAGCTTTATATAAAAAAGAAAGAAAAATACATACAAATGGTCTCTCTGTATTAAGGTGACAAATACAGGGTCAATTGCTTAAAAGAAATATGAATAAACAGCCTTATTCAAAAAGAATACAATTCAAAGCACTCCAGCAACTTTAGACATGTAAATACAAAAAAACATATAAATCACTAGCTGATCCTTTGTACTTATAACTGGGAAACAGAAGATTAGAAGGCAGGAAATAGAAAAATTCACTCCTCATAGCCCAGAGAGTGCAGGTAGAAAACCCAAGAACAAAGGACTCACACACAAAAAACCCTCCACCCAGATTTGAAAAAGTCTTGTTACGTGATTGGTCCTCTGGTAGGGTGTTTCCAATTACTTGTTTCCAGGTGTAAGAGACATTAATCCTTAGCTATTTGTTTATGACAAGGGCCCCACGGGTTGGGCCCCTGGAGCAGGAGTCAGGCTCCGCACGGGTTGGGCCCCTGAAGCTGGGGTCAGGGCCCCCACGGACTGGGCCCCTGGAGCTGGGGTCAGGGCCCGCACGGGTTGGGCCTCTGGAAGTGGGGTCAGGCCCCGCACGCGTTGGGACCCTGGAGCTGGGGTCAGGGCCCCCACGGGTTGGGCCCCTGGAGCTGGGGTTAGGGGACGCATGGGTTGGGCCCCTGGAGCTAGGGTCAGGGCACGAACAGGTTGGGCCCCTGCAGATAGGGTCAGGGACCTCACAGGATGGGCAACTGTAGTTGGGGTCAGGGCCCCCATGGGCTGGGACCCTGGAGCTGAGGTCAGGGTCCGCACGGGTTGGGCCCCTGGAGCTGGGGTCAGGGCCCCTATGTGTTTGGCCCCTGGAGGTAGGGTCACGACCCGCACGTGTTAGGCCCCTGGAGCTCGGGTCAGGGCCCCCACTGTTTGGGCCCCTGGAGCTGCGGTCAGGGCGCGCATGGGTTGACCTCTGGAGCTCGGGTCAGGGCTCCCACGGGTTGGGGCCCTGGAGCTGGGGTCAGGGCCCCCACGGGTTGGACCGCTGGAGCTGGGGTCAGGGCTCGCATGGGTTGGGCCCCTGGAGCTGGGGTCAGGGCCCGCACCTGTTGTGCCCATGGAGCTGGAATCAAGCCCTGCACGGGTTGGGCCCCTGGAGCTGGGGTTAGGGCCCCTATAGGTGGGGCCCCTAGAGGTGGGGTCAGGGCCACCACGGGTTGATCCTCTGCAGTTGGGTTCAGGGTCCACACGGGTTGGGACCCTGGAGCTGGGGCGGAGCCCGCACAGTTGGGCCCCTGGGGCTGGGGTCAGGGCCCGCATGGGTTATACCCCTGGAGCTGGGGTCAGGGCCCCCATGGGTTGGGCCCCGGAGCTGGGGTCAGGGTCCCAATGGTGGGGCCCCTGGAGCTGGAGTCAAGACCCGTACGGGCTGGGGCCCTGGAGCTGGGGTCAGGGTCCTCACGGGTTGGGACAATAGAGCTGGAGTCATGGCCACCACGGGTTTGGCCCCTGGAGCTCGGGTCAGGGCCCCGACGGGTTGGGCCCCTGGAGCTGGGGTCAGGGCTAACACGGGTGGAACCCCTGGAGCTGGGGTCAGGGTACCCACGGGTGGGGTCCCTGTAGCTAGAGTCACAGCCCGCACGAGTTGAGCCCCTGGAGCTGGGGTAAGGGCCCCCACGGTTATGGCCACAGGAGCAGGGGTGAGGGCCCCTACGGGTTGCGCCCTTGAGGCTGGGGTCAAGGCCCACACAAGTTCGGCGCCTGAACCTTCGGTCAGGGCCCGCACGGGTGGGGCCTCTGGAGCTGGGGTCAGGGCCCGCACGGATGGGGCCTCTGGAGCTGGGGTTAGGGCCCCCACGGGTTGGGAAACTGGAGCTGGGGACAGGGCCCCCACGGGTTGGGCCCCTGGAGCTGGGGTCAGGGCTTGCCCGGGTTGAGCCTCTGGAGCTCGGGTCAGGGCCCCCACTGGTTGGGCCCCTGGATCTGGGGTCAGGGCCCCCACGGGTTGGGGCCCTGGAGCTGAGGTCAGGGCCCCCATGGGTTGGGCCGCTATAGCTGGGATCAGGACCCACAGGGGTTGGGCCCCTCGAGCTGGGGTCAGGGCCCGAACGGGTTGGGCCCGAGGAGCTGTGGTCAGGACCCGCACCTCTTGTGCCCCTGGAGCTGGAATCAAACCCTGCACGGGTTGAGCCTCTGGAGCTGGGCTTCGGGCCCCTACAGGTGGGGCCCATGGAGCTGGGGTCACGGTCTGCATGGGTGGGGCCCCTGGAGCTGCGGACAGGGCCCCCACGGGTTGGGCCACCGGAGCTGGGGTCACGGTCCGCACGGGTTGGCCGCAGGAGCTGGGGTCAGGACCCCACGGGTGGGGCCCCTGGAGCTGGGGTCAGGGCCACAATGGGTGGGGCCCCTAGAGCTGGGGTCAGGGTCCCCACGGGTTGGGCCCCTGGAGTTCGGTTCAGGGCCCGCAATGGTTTGGCCCCTGGAGCTGGGGTCAGGGCCCGCACAGGTTTGGCCCCAGGACCTGTGGTCAGAGCGCCCACGAGTTCGGCGCCTGGAGCTGGGGTCAAGGCCCGCACGGGTTGGGCTCCTGGAGGTGGGATGAGGACCCCCACGGGTTCAGCCCCTGGACCTGGTGTCAAGGCCACCACGGGTTGGGCCTTGGAGCTGGGGTGAGGACCCCTACGGGTTGAGCCCCTAGAGCTGTGGTCAGGGCCCGGACGTGTTGGGCTTCTGGAGCTGCGATCAGGGCCCCCACGGGTTGGGCCGCTGGAGCAGGGGTCACGGTCCGCACGGGTGGGGCCCCTGGAGCTGCGGTCATGGCCCGCACTGGTTGGGGTCCTTGAGTTGGGGTTAAGGCCAGCACGGGTTGGGCCCCTGGAGCTGGGTGAGGATCCCCACGGGTTGGGACCCTGGATTTGGGGTCAGGGCCCCCACGGGTTGGGCCACTGGAGCTGGGGTCAGGGTCCCCACGGGTGGGGGTCCTTGAGTTGGGGTTAGGGCCCACACGGGTGGGGCCCCTGGAGCTGGGGTCAAGGCCCGCACGAGTTGGACCCCTGGAGCTCGGGTCAGTGCCGCCACGGGTTGGCCCCGGAGCTGGGGTCAGGGCTCACACGGGTGGGGCCCCTGGAGCTGGGGTCAGGGCCCGTACGGGTTGGGTCCCTGCAGCTGGGGTCAGGGCCCACACAGGTTGGGCCGGTAGAGTTGGGATCAGGGCGGGCACGGGATGGGCCCATGGAGCTGGGGTTAGGACCCCCACGGGTTAAGCCCCTAGAGCTGTGGTCAGGGCCCGGACGTGTTTGGCTTCTGGAGCTGCGGTCAGGGCACCCACGGGTTGGGCCGCTGGAGCAGGGGTCAGGCCCCGCACGAGTTGGGCCGCTGGAGCTCGGGTGAGGGCCCCTACGGGTTGGGGCCCTAGACCTGGGGTCATGGCCCCCACGGGTTGGGCGCCTGGAGCTGGAGTCAAGGCCCCCACGGATTGGGCGCCTGGAGCTGGGATCAGAGTCCGCACGGGTAGGGCCCCTGGAGCTGGGGTCAGGGTCTGCACGGGTGAGGCCCTTGGAGCTGGGGTCAGGGCCCCCACGGGTGGGGCCCCTGTATTTGGTGTCAGGGCCCCCACGGGTGGAGCCCCTGGAACTGAGGTCAGGGTCCCCACGGGTGGGGCCCCTGGAGCTGGGGTCACGGCCCAGAACAGTTGGGCCCCTGGAGCTGGGGTAAGGACCCCACGGGTTAGACCGCTGGTGCTGGGGTCAGCACCCACACGGGTTGGGCCCCTGGAGATGGGATCAGGGCTCGCACGGGTTGGGCCCCTGGAGCTGGGGTCAGGGCCCGCACCTCTTGTGCCCCTGGAGCTGGAATCAAACCCTGCACGGGTTGAGCCTCTGGAGCTGGGCTTCGGGCCCCTACAGGTGGGGCCCATGGAGCTGGGGTCAGGGCCCCCACAGGTTGGTCCTCTCGAGCTGGGGTCAGGGTCCACACGGGTTGGGCCACTGGAGCTGGGGTCGGGTCCCGCACAGTTGGGCCCCTGGAGCTGGGGTCAGGGCCCGCACGGGTTTGACCCCTGGAGCTCGGGTCAGGGCCGCCATGGGTTGGCCCTGAAGCTTGGGTCAGGGCCCCCACGGGTTGGGCCCCTGGAGCTGGGGTCAGAGCCCGTACGGTTTGGGCCACTGGAGCTGGAGTCATGGCCACCACGCGTTGGGCCCCTGGAGCAGGGGTCCGGGCCCGCACAGGTTGGGCTCCTGGAGCTGGGATGAGGACCCCCACGGGTTCAGCCCCTGGAGCTCGGGTCTGGGCACCCATGGGTTGGGCCCCTGGAGCAGGGGTCAGGGCCCGCACGGGTTGGGCGTGTGGAGCTGGAGTCAGGGCCCGCACAAGATGGGCCACTGGAGCTGGGGTCAGGGCCTCAACGGGTTGGGCCCCTGGAGATGGGGTCAGGGCCCTACGGGTAGGGCCCCTGGAACTGGGGTCAGGGCCCCCACGGGTTGAGCCCTTGAGGCTGGCATCAGGGCCCCCACGACTTCGTCGCCTGGAGCTGCGTTCACAGCCCGCACGGGTGGGGTCCCTGGAGCTTGGGTCAGGGCCCGCATGGGATTGGCCCCTTGTGCTGGAGTCAGGGCCTGCAGGGGTTGGGCCCTTGGAGCTGCGATCAGGGCCCACACGGGTTGGGCCCGTGGAGCTGGAGTCAGGGCCCGAACGGGTTGGGCCCTTGGAGCTGGGGTCAGGGCCGAAGCGGGATGGGCCCCTGCAGATGGGGTCAGGGCCCCCACATGTTGGGCAACTGGAGATGGGGTCAGGGCCCCCATGGGTTGGGCCACTCTTGCTGGAGTCAGGATCCACATGGGCTGGGCCCCTGGAGCTGGGGTCAGGGTCCGCACCGGTGGGGCCTCTGGAGCTGAGGTTAGGGCCCGCACGGGTTGGGCCCCTGGAGCTGGGGTCAGGGCCCCCATGGGTGGTGCCCCTGGAGCTGGGGTCACGGCCCGCATGGGTTAGGCCCCTGGAGCTGGGGTCAGGGCCCCCACGAGTTCGGTGCCTGGAGCTGGGGTCAGGGCCCGCACGGGTTCGGCCCCTGGAGCTGTGGTCAGGGCCCCCACGGGTTGGGCCCCTGGAGCTGGGGTCAGGACCCACACAGGTTGGGCCCCTGGAGCTGGGGTCAGTGCTTCGACGGTTGGGGCTCCTGGAGTTCGGGTCAGGGTCCGCACGGGTGGAGCCTCTGGAGATGGGATTAGGGCCCGAACGGTTTGGGTCCCTGGAGCTGGGGTAATAGCCAACACGGGTTGGGCCCCTGGAGCTGGGGTCAGGGCCAACACGGGTTGGGCTCCGAGAGCTGGGATCAAGCTCCGCACGGGTTGGTCCCCTGGAGCTGGGGTCTGGCCCATACGGGTGGGGCCCATGGAACTGGGGTCAGGGCCTCCACGGGTTGGGCCCCTGGAGCTGGGGTCAGGGTCCGCACGGGTTGGGCCAGGGGAACTGGGGTTAAGGCCCGCAAGGTTTGGGCCCCTGTAATTGGGGTGAGGACCCCCACGGGTTGTGCCCCTAGAGCTGGGGTCAGGGCTCCCATGGGTTGGATCCTGGAGCTGGGGTCAGGGTCTGCACAGGTTAGGCCACTGGAGCTGGGGTCAGGGCCCCATGGGTTGGGCCCTTGAGTCTGGAGACAGGCCCCGCACGGGTTGGGCCCTAGGAGCTGGGGTCAGGGCCCGCACGGTTGGGCCCCTGGAGCTGGGGACAGGGATCCCACGGGTTGGACCTCTGGAGCTGGGGTCAGGATCCACATGGGTTGGGCCCCTGGAGCTTGGGTCAGGGCCCTCACGGGTTGGGGCCCTGGAGCTCAGGTCAGGGCCCGCACAGGTTTGGCCCTTGGAGCTGGGGTCAGGACCCACACGGGTTGCGCCCCGGAAGATGGAGTCAGGCCCTGCAAAGGTTGGGACCCTGGAGCCGGGGTCAGGGCCTCCACGGGTAAGGCCCGTGGAGCTGGGGTCAGGGTCCGCAAAGGTTGGGACCCTGGAGCTGGGGTCAGGGCCTCCATGGGTAAGGCCCCTGGACCTGGGGTCAGGGCCCGCACCTGTGGGACCCCTGGAGCTGGGATCAAGCCCCGCACGGGTTGGTCCCCTGTAGCTGAGGTCAGGGTCTGCACGGGTGAGGCTGCAGAAGCTGGGGCAGGGCCCCTACGGGTGGGGCCCATGGAGCTGGGGTCAGGGCCCCCACGGGTTGGGCCCCTGGAGCTGGGGTCAGGGCCCGCACGATTGGGGCTCCTAGAGCTGGGGTCAGGGGACACACGGGTGTGGCCCCTGGAGCTGGGGTAAGGGCCCAACGGGTTGGACCTTTGAGGCTGGGGTCAGGGCCCCCACGAGTTCGGCGCCAGGAACTGGGGTCAGAGCTCGCAGAGGTTGGGCCCCTGGAGCTGTGGTCAGGGCCCTCTCGGAATGAGCCCCCGGAGCTGGGGTTAGGGCCCGTACGATTGGGGCCCCTGGATCTGAGGTCTGGGCCCCTATGGGTTGGGCCCCTGTAGTTCAGGTCAGGGCCCGCACGATTTGGTTCCCTGGAGCTGGGATCAGGGCCCCACAGGTGGGGCCCCTGGAGCTGGGGTCAGGGCCCCCACGGGTTGGGTCCTTGAGGCGGGGGTCAGGGCCCCCACGAGTTCGGCGCCTGGAGCTGGGGTCAGGACAAACACGGGTGAGGCCCCTGGAGCTGGGGTCAGGGTCCGCATGGGTGGGGCTGCAGGAGCTGGGGTCAGGGCACGCATAGGTTGGGCCCCTGGATCTGGGGTTAGGGCCCCTACGGGTGGCGCCCATGGAGCTGGGGTCACGGCCCGCACGGGTGGGGCCCCTGGTTCTGGCGTCAGGGCCCCCACGGGTTGGGGCCCTGGAGCTGGGATCAGACCGCGCACGGGTTGAGCCTCTGGAGCTGGCGTCAGGGCCCCCACGGGTCGGGCCCCTGGAGCTGGGTTCAGGTCCCCCACAGGTTGGGCCCTTGAGGCTGGTGTCAGGGCCCCCATGATTTCAGCACCTGGAGTTGGCGTCAGAGTCCGCACGCGTTGGGCCCATAGACCTGGGGTAAGGGCCCGCACGGGTGGGACCCCTGGAGCTGGGGTTAGGGTCCGCACGGGTAGGGTCCCTGGAGCTGGGGTCAGGGCCCCCACGGGTTAGGCCCTGGAGCTGGGGACAGGGCCACCACGGTTTAGGCCCCTGGAGCTGGGGTCAGGGCCCGCACGGGTGGGGCCCCTGGAGCTGGGGTCAGGGCCAACACGGGTGGGGCCCCTGGAGCTGGGGTAAGGGCCCGTACAGGTTGGGCCCCTGGAGCTGGGGTCAGAGCCCCCACGGTTGGGGCCCCTGGAGCTGGGGTCAGGGCCCCCACAGGTTGGGTTTCTGGAGCTAGGGACAAGGCTTGCACGGGATGGGCACCTGGAGCTGAGGTCAGGGCCTGCACGGGTTGGGGCCTTGAGGCTGGGGTAAGGGCCCCCAAGAGTTCGGCGCATGGAGCTGGGGTCAGGGCCGACACGGGTGGGGACGCAGGAACTTGGGTCAGGGCCCGCACGGGTGGGGTCCCTGGAGCTGGGTCAGGGCCCCTACGGGTTCTACCCATGGAGCTAGGGTCACGGCCCGCACGGGTTGGGCCCTCGGAGCTGGGATCTGGGCCCCCAAGGTTGGGCCCCTGGAGCTGGGGTCAGGACCCGCACAGGTGGGGCACCTGGAGCTGGGGTCAGGGGCCCCACGGGTTGGGCCTCTGGAGCTGAGGTCAGGGCCCCCACGGGTGGGGCCCCTGGAGCTGGGGTCAGGGCCAACACAGGTTGGGCCCCTGGAGCTCGGGTCAGGGCCCGCACGATTGGGGCCCCTGGAGCTGGGATCAGGGCCCCACAGGTGGGGCACCTGGAGATGGGGTCAGGGCCCCCACGGGTTCGGCACTTGAGGCTGGGGTCAGGGCCCCCACGAGTTCGGCGCCTGGAGCTGGGGTCAGGGCCCGCATATGTTGGGCCCCTGGAGCTGGGGTCAGGTCCCCTATGGGTGGGGCCCATGGAGCTGGGGTCAGGGCCCCACGGGTTGGGCCCCTGGTGATGGGGTCAGGGTCCCCACGGGTTGGGCCCCTGGACCTGTTTCCAAGATCCGCACGATTGGGGCTCCTGGAGCTGGGGTCAAGGCCCCACGGGTGGGGCCCCTGGAGCTCGGATCAGGTCCCCCACGTGTTGGGCTCCTGGAGCTGGGGTCAGGGCCCGCACGGATTGGGCCCGTGGAGTTGGGGTCAGGGCCTGCACTTGTTGGGCGTCTGACACTGGGGTTAGGGCCCGAATGGGTTGGCCCCTGGAGTTGGCGTCATGGCCCCCACGGGTTGGGCCCCTCGAGCTGGGGTAAGGGCCCCCACGGGTTCGGCCTCTAGAGCTGGGGTAAGGGCCCCCACGGGTTGGGGCCCTGGAGCTTTGGTCAGGATCCACACGGGATGGGCCCCTGGAGCTGGGGTCAGAGCCCACACGGGTTGGGCCCCTGGAGCAGGGGTCAGGGCCCCCACGGGTGGGGCCTCTAGAGCTCGGCTCATGGCCCGCACAGGTGGGGCCTCTTGAGCTGGGGTTAGGGCCCGCACGGGTTGGGCCACTGGAGCTGGGGTCATGGCCCCCACTGGTTGGGCCCTGGAGCTGGGGTCAGTGCCCCCACGGTTGGGGCCGCATGAGCTGGGGTCAGGGCCCGAATATGTTGGGCCCCTGGAGCTGGAGTCAGGTCCCCTATGGGTGGGGCCCATGAAGCTGGGGTCAGGCCCCACGGCTTGGGCCCCTGTAGCTGGGGTCAGGGCCTACACCGGTTGGGCCCCTGGAGCTGGGTTCATGGCCCGCACGGGTTGGGCCCCAGGAACTGGGGTCAGGACCCCCACAGGTTTGGCCCCTGGAGCTGGAGTCAGGGCCCACACCAGTTCGGCCCCGGGAGCTGGGGTGAGGGAGGCACAGGTTGGGTCTCTGGAACTGGGGTGAGGCCCCGCACGGGTTGGGCCCCTGGAGCTGGGGTTAGCGGACGCGCTTGTTGGGCCCCTGGAGCTGGGGTCAGGGCTCGCAGGGGTTGGGCACCAGGCCCTGGGGTCAGGACCCCCACGGGTTGGGCACCTGGACCTGGGGTCAGGACCCAAACGGGTTGGGCCCCTGGACCTGGGGTCAGGACCCACAAGGGTTGGGCCCCAGGAGATGCGGTCCGGGCCCGCACGGGTTAGGCCCCTGGAGCTGGGGTCAGGGTCACCACGGTTTGGGCCCCTGGAGCAGGAGTCAGGCCTCGCACGGGTTGGGCCCCTGGAGCTGGGGTCAGGGCCCCCACGGATTGGGCCCCTGGAGGTGCGGTCATGGCCCCCACGGGTTTGGGCCCTGGAGCTGGGATCAGGGCGCCTACGGGTTGGGCCCCTGGAGCTGGGCTCAGCACCCACACGTCTTGGGTTTCTAGAGCTGGGATCAGGACCCGCAAGGTATGGGCCACTGAAGGTGTGGTCAGGGCCCCCAAGTGTTGGGCCCCTGGAGCTAGGGTCAGGGCCCGCACAATTGTGGCCCATGGAGCTGGGGTCAGGGCCCCACGGATTGGGCCCTTGAGGTTGAGGTCAGGGCCCCAACAAGTTTGGCGCCTCAAGCTGGGGTCAGGGCCCACACTGGTGGGTCCTCTGGAGCTGGGGTTAGGGCCCGCACGGGTTGTGCCACTGGAGCTGGGGTCAGGGCCGGCACGGGTTGGGGCCCTGGAGCTGGGGTCATGGCCCCCACAGGTGGGGCCCCTGGAGCTGGGGTAAGTAGCTCCACGGGTTGGGCCCCTGGAGCTGGAGTCAGGGAAGCACTTGTGCGGCTACTGCAGCTGGGGTTAGGGCCCGAACGGGTTGGGCCCCTGGAGCTGAGGTCAGCACCCGCACAGGTTGGGCCCCTGAAGCTGGGGTAATGGCCCCCACGGGTTGGGCCCCTGGAGCTGGGGTCAAGTCCCCCACAGGTTAGGCCCCTGGAGTTGGGGTCAGGATCCACACGTTTTGGGTCCCTGGAGCTCGGCTCAGGGTCCGCACGGGTTGGGCCCCTGGAGCTGGGGTCAGGGCCCACACGGGTTGGGCCCCTGGAGCAGGGGTCAGGGCCCCCACGGGTGGGGTCTCTGGAGCTGGGGTCAGGGCCCCCACGGGTGGGGCCTCTGGAGCTGCAGTTAGGGCCCCCACGGGTGAGGTCGCAGGAGCTGGGGTCAGGATCCGCATATGTTGGGCCTCTGGAGCTGGGGTCAGGTCCTCTATGGGTGGGGCCCATGGAGCTAGGGTCAGGGCCCCACGGGTTGGGCCCCTGGAGATGGGGTCAGGGTCCCCACGGGTTGGGCCCCTGGAGCTGTTTTCAGGATCCGCACGATTGGGTCTTCTGGAGCTGGGGTCAGGGCCCCACGGGTGGGGCCCCTGGAGCTGGGATCAGGTCCCCCACGTGTTGGGCCCCTGGAGCTGGGGTCAGGGCCCGCACGGATTCGGCCCGTGGAGTTGGGGTCAGGGCCGGCACTTGTTGGGCCCGTGGCACTGGGGTTAGGGCCCAATTGTGTTGGGCCGCTGGAGCTGGTGTCATGGCCCCCATGGGTTGGGCCCCTCGAGCTTGGGTAAGGGCCCCTACAGGTTGGGCCTCTGGAGTTAGGGTCAGGACCCACACGGTTTGGGTCCCTGGAGCTGGGGTCAGGGCCCGCACGGGTTGGGCCCCTGGAGCTCGGGTCAGGGCCCCCATGGGTTGGGCAACTCTAGCTGTGGTTAGGGCCCCCACGGGTTGGGCCCCTGGTGCTGGCATCAGGATCCACACGGGTTGGGCCCTTGGAGCTGGGGTCAGGGCCCACACGGGTTGGGCCCCTGGAGCAGGGGTCAGAGCCCCCACGGGTGGGGCCTCTGGAGCTGGGGTCAGGGCCCGCACCGGTGGGGCCTCTAGAGCTGGGGTTAGGGCCCCCATGGGTTAGGTCGCAGGAGCTGGGGTCAGGGCCCGCATATGTTGGGCCCCTGGACCTGGGGTCAAGTTCACTATGGGTGGGCCCCATGCAGCTGGGGTCAGGGCCCCACGGGTTGGGCCCCTGGAGATGGGGTCAGGGTCCCCATGGGTTGGGCCCCTGGAGCTGTTTTCATGATCCGCACAATTGGGGCTCCTGTAGCTGGGGTCAGGGTCCCACGGGTGGGGCCCCTGGAGCTGGGATCAGGTCCCCCACGTGTTGGGCCCTTGGAGCTGGGGTCAGGGTCCGCACGGGTTGGGCCCGTGGAGTTGGGGTCAGGGCCGGCACTTTTTGGGCCCCTGGCACTGGGGTTAGGGCCCGAATGGGTTGGACCCCTGGAGCTGGCGTCATGACCCCCACGGGTTGGGCCCCTGGAGCTGAGGCCAGCACCCACACGGGTGGGGCCCCTGGAGCTGGGGTCAGGGCCCCCACACGTTGGGCCCTTGAGGTTGGGGTCAGGGCCCTCACGACTTCGGCGCCTGGATCTGGGGTCAGGGCCCACACGGGTGGGGCCTCTGGAGCTCGAGTTAGGGCCCGCATGGGTTGGGCCACTGGAGCTGCGGTCAGGGCCCACACGAGTTGGACGCCTGGAGCTGGGGAGTTAGGGCCAAAACGGGCTGGGCCCCTGGAGCTGTGGTCAGGGCCCCCACAGGTTGGGCCCCTGGAGCTGGGTTCAGGATTCGCACGATTGGGGCTCCTGTAGCTGGGGTCAAGGCCCCACGGGTAGGGCCCCTGGAGCAGGGGTCAGGGCCAACACGGATGAGGCCCCTCAAGCTGGGGTCAGGGCCCCCACGGTTGTGGCCCCTGGAGCTGGGTTCAGGTCCCCCACGGGTTGGACCCTTGAGGCTAGGGTCAGGGCCTCCACAAGTTCGGCACCTGGAGCTGGCATCAGGGCCCGCACGGGTTGGGCCCATAGAGCTGGGGTAAGGAGCCACACAGGTGGGACCCTTGGAGCTGGGGTCAGGGCCCGCACGGTTGGGGTCCCTGGAACTGGGTTCAGGGCCCCCACGGGTTTGAGCCCTAGAGCTGGGGTCAGAGCGCGTACGGGTTGGGCCCCTGCAGCTGGAGTCAGTACCCAAACGGGTTGGGCCCCTGGAACTGGGGTCAGGGCCCCCACGGGTTGGGTTTCTGGAGCTGGGGACAGGGCCCGCACTGGATGGGCACCTGGAGCTTGGGTGAGGGCCTTCACGGGTGGGGCCTTCAGGCTGGGGTCAGGGCCCCCACCAGATCGGCGCATGGTGCTCGGGTCAGGACCCCACGGGTTTGGCCTTTGGAGCTGTGGTCAGGGCCCCCAAGGGTTGGGCCCCTGGAGCTAGGGTCAGGGCCCGCACGATTGGGGCCCCTGGAGCTGGGGTCGGGGCCCGATGGGTGGGGCCCCTGGAGCTGGGGTCAGGGCCCCCACGGGTTGGGCTCTTGAGGCTGGGGTAAGGGCCCCCACGAGTTCGGCGCATGGAGCTGTGGTCAGGGCCCCCATGGGTTGGGCCCCTGTAGTTCGGGTCAGGGCCCGCACGATTGGGTTCCCTGGAGCTGGGATCAGGGCCCCACAGGTGGGGCCCCTGGAGCTGGGGTCAGGGCCACCACGGGTTGGGCCCTTGAGGCGGGGGTCAGGGGCCCCACGAGTTCGGCGCCTGTAGCTGGGGTCAGGGCCCGCACAGGTTGGGCCCTTGGAGTTGTGGTCAGGGCCAACACGGTTGGGGCCCCTGCAGATGGGGTCACAGCCCGCACGAAATAAGCCTCTGGAGCTGGGGTCAGGGCCCTTACGGTTCTGGCCCCTGGACCTGGGGTCAGGTCCCCCACGGTTTGGACCCTTGAGGCTGGGGTCAGGGCCCCCATGAGTTCGGCGCCTTGAGCTGGGGTCAGTACCCGGGCTGGGGTAAGGGCCCCCACAGGCGGGACCCCTGGAGCTGGGGACAGAACCCCCACAGGTGGGGCCCCTGGTTCTGGGGTCCCGACCCGCACGGGTTTGGCCCCTGGAGCTGGGGTCATGACCCCCACGGGTTGGGGCCCTGAAGCTGGGGTCAGGGCCCCCATGGGTTGGACCCGTGGAGCTGGGGCAGGGCCCGCAAAGGTTGGGAACCTGGAGCTGGGGTCAGGGCCAACACGGTTTGGGCCCCTGTACATGGGGTCACGGCCCGCACGGGATGAGCCCCTGGAGCTGGAGTCAGGGCCCTCACGGTTCTGGCCCCAGGAGGTGGGGTAAGGTCCCCCACGGTTTGGACCCTTGAGGCTGGGGTCAGGGTCCCCATGAGTTCGGCGCCTTGAGCTGGGGTCAGTACCCGGGCTGGGGTAAGGGCCCCCACAGGCGGGACCCCTGGAGCTGGGGTCAGGGCCCGCACGGGTGGGGTCGCTGGAGCTGGGGTCAGGCCCCTACGGGTTGGGCCTTGGAGCTGGGGTCAGGGCCCCCACGGATTGTGACCCTGGAGCTGGGGTCAGGGCCCGCAAAGGTTGGGCCCCTGGAGCTGGGGTCAGGGCCCCCACGGGTGGAGTCCCTGGAGCTGGGGTCAGGGCCCCCACGGGTTGGGCCCTGGAGCTGGGGTAAGGGCCCCCACGGGTTGGGCCCCTGGAACTGGACTCAGGGCCCGCACGGCTGGGGCCCCTGGAACTGGACTCAGGGCCCGCACAGGTTGGGCCCCTGTAGCTGGGGTTAGGGCCCCTATGGTTGGGGCCCTTGGAGCTGGGGTCAGGACCGACACGAGTTGGGCCCCTGGAGCTGGGGTCAGGGCCCCAACGGGTTGGATTTCTGGAGCTGGGCTCAGGGCCCGCACGGGTTGGGCCCCTGGAGCTGGGGACAGAACCCCCACGGGTGGGGCCCCTGGTTCTGGGGTCCCGACTCGCACAGGTTTGGCCCCTGGAGCTGGAGTCATTGCCCCCACGGGTTGGGGCCCTTAAGGTGGGGTCAGGGCCCGCAAAGGTTGGGAACCTGGAGCTGGGGTCAGGGCCAACACGGTTGGGGCCCCTGTACATGGGGTCACGGCCCGCACGGGATGAGCCCCTGGAGCTGGAGTCAGGGCCCTCACGGTTCTGGCCCCAGGAGGTGGGGTAAGGTCCCCCACGGTTTGGACCCTTGAGGCTGGGGTCAGGGTCCCCATGAGTTCGGCGCCTTGAGCTGGGGTCAGTACCCGGGCTGGGGTAAGGGCCCCCACAGGCGGGACCCCTGGAGCTGGGGTCAGGGCCCGCACGGGTGGGGTCGCTGGAGCTGGGGTCAGGCCCCTACGGGTTGGGCCTTGGAGCTGGGGTCAGGGCCCCCACGGATTGTGACCCTGGAGCTGGGGTCAGGGCCCGCAAAGGTTGGGCCCCTGGAGCTGGGGTCAGGGCCCCCACGGGTGGAGTCCCTGGAGCTGGGGTCAGGGCCCCCACGGGTTGGGCCCTGGAGCTGGGGTAAGGGCCCCCACGGGTTGGGCCCCTGGAACTGGACTCAGGGCCCGCACGGCTGGGGCCCCTGGAGCTGGGGTCAGGGCCCGCACAGGTTGGGCCCCTGTAGCTGGGGTTAGGGCCCCTATGGTTGGGGCCCTTGGAGCTGGGGTCAGGACCGACACGAGTTGGGCCCCTGGAGCTGGGGTCAGGGCCCCAACGGGTTGGATTTCTGGAGCTGGGCTCAGGGCCCGCACGGGTTGGGCCCCTGGAGCTGGGGACAGAACCCCCACGGGTGGGGCCCCTGGTTCTGGGGTCCTGACTCGCACAGGTTTGGCCCCTGGAGCTGGAGTCATTGCCCCCACGGGTTGGGGCCCTGAAGGTGGGGTCAGGGCCCGCAAAGGTTGGGAACCTGGAGCTGGGGTCAGGGCCAACACGGTTGGGGCCCCTGTACATGGGGTCACGGCCCGCACGGGATGAGCCCCTGGAGCTGGACTCAGGGCCCTCACGGTTCTGGCCCCAGGAGGTGGGGTAAAGTCCCCCACGGGTTGGACCCTTGAGGCTTGGGTCAGGGCCCCCATGAGTTCGGCGCCTTGAGCTGGGGTCAGGGCCCGCACGGGTGGGACCTCTGGAGCTGGGGTCAGGAACCGCATGAGTTGGGGCTCTGGAGCTGGGGTCAGAGCCCTCACGGTTTGGGCCCCTGGAGCTGGGTTCTGGGCCCCCACGGGTTGCGCCCCTGGAGCTGGGGTCAGGGCCTGCACGAGTTGGGTCCCTGGAGCAGTGGTCAGGGCTCCCACGAGTTCGGTGCCTGGAGCTGGGGTCAGGGCCCCCACGGGTTGGGTAACTAAAGCTGTGGTCAGGGCCCCCACGGGTTGGGCCCCTGGTGCTGGGGTCAGGGCCCCCACGGGTTGGGTAACTAAAGCTGTGGTCAGGGCCCCCACGGGTTGGGCCCCTGGTGCTGGCATCAGGATCCACAAGGGTTGGGCCCCTGGAACTGGGGTCAGGGCTTGCACTGGTGGGGCCTATGGACCTGGGGTTTGGCCCGCACGGGTTGGGCCACTAGAGCGCGGGTCAGGGCACCCACGAGTTTGGCGTCTGTAGCTGGGGTCAGGGCCCGCTCGGGTTGGGGCCCTGGAGCTGGGGTCAGGGCCCCCAAGGGTGGGGCCCCTGGAGCTGGGGTAAGTGGCTCCACGGGTTGGGCCACTGGAGCTGGGGTCAGGGTCCGCACGGGTTGGGCCCGTGGAGCTGGGGTCAGCGCAAGCACTTGTGGGGCCACTGCAGCTGGGGTTAGGGCCTGAACCTCTTGGGACCCTGGAGCAGAGGGCAGCGCCCCCGCGGGTTGGGACCCTGGAGCTGGGGTCAGGGCCCGCACGGGTTGGGCCAGTGGAGTTGGGGTCAGAGCAAGCACTTTTGGAGCCCCTGGGGCTGGGGTTCGGGCCCGAACGGGTTGGGCCCCTGGAGCTGGGGTCATGGCCCCCACGGGTTCGGCTCCTGAAGCTGGGGTAAGAGCCCCCACGGGTTGGGCCCCTGGAGCTGGGATGAAGTCCCCCACAGGTTGGGCCCCTGGAGCTGGGGTCAGGACCCACACGGTTTGGTTCCCTGGAGCTGGGGTCAGGGCCCGCACGGGTTGGGCCCGTGGAGCTAGGGTCAGGGCCCCCACGGGTTGGGCAACTGGAGCTGTGGTCAGGGCCCCCACAGGTTGGGCCCCTCATGCTGGCGTCAGGATCCACACGGGTTGGGCCCCTGGAGCTGGGATCAGGGCCCACACGGGTTGGGTCCCTGGAGCTGGGGTAAGGACCTCCACGGGTGGGTCCTCTGGAGCTGGGGTCAGGGCCCGCACGGGTTGGGCCCCCAGAGCTGGGGTCAGGGCCCCCAAGGTTGGGCCCCTGGACCTGGGGTCAGGGCCAACACGGGTGGGGCCCTGGAGCTGGGGTCAGGCCCCGCACGGGTTCAGCCTCTGGAGCTGGGGTAAGGGCCCCCACGGGTTGGGGCCCTGGAGCTGGCGTCAGGGCCCCCACGGGTTGGGCCCCTGGAGCTGGGGTCAGGACCCACACGGGTGAGGCCCCTGGAGCTGGGGTCAGGGTCCTCATGGGTGGGGCTGCAGGAGCTGGGGTCAGGGCACGCATAGGTTGGGCCCCTGGATCTGGGGTTAGGGCCCCTACGGGTGGCGCCCATGGAGCTGGAGTCACAGCCCGCACGGGTGGGGCCCCTGGTTCTAGCGTCAGGGCCCCCACAGGTTGGGGCCCTGGAGCTGGGGTCAGGCCCCGCACGGGTTGAGCCTCTGGAGCTGGCGTCAGGGCCCCCACGGGTCGGGCCCCTGGAGCTGGGTTCAGGTCCCCCACAGGTTGAGCCCTTGAGGCTGGTGTCAGGGCCCCCATGATTTCAGCACCTGGAGCTGGCGTCAGAGTCCGCACGCGTTGGGCCCATAGACCTGGGGTAAGGGCCCGCACGGGTGGGACCCCTGGAGCTGGGGTTAGGGTCCGCACGGGTGGGGTCCCTGGAGCTGGGGTCAGGGCCCCCACGGGTTAGGCCCTGGAGCTGGGGACAGGGCCACCACGGTTTGGGCCCCTGGAGCTGGGGACAGGGCCCGCACGGGTGGGGCCCCTGGAGCTGGGGACAGGGCCCGCACGGGTGGGGCCCCTGGAGCTGGGGTCAGGGCCCGCACGGGTTGGGTTTCTGGAGCTAGGGACAAGGCTTGCACGGGATGGGCAACTGGAGCTGGGGTCAGGGCCCGCACGGGTTGGGTTTCTGGAGCTAGGGACAAGGCTTGCACGGGATGGGCAACTGGAGCTGAGGTCAGGGCCTGCACGGGTTGGGGCCTTGAGGCTGGGGTAAGGGCCCCCAAGAGTTCGGCGCATGGAGCTGGGGTCAGGGCCGACACGGGTGGGGACGCAGGAGCTTGGGTCAGGGCCCGCACGGGTGGGGTCCCTGGAGCTGGGTCAGGGCCCCTACGGGTTGTACCCATGGAGCTAGGGTCAGGGCCCGCACGGGTTGGGCCCCCGGAGCTGCGATCTGGGCCCCCAAGGTTGGGCCCCTGGAGCTGGGGTCAGTACCCACACAGGTGGGGCATCTGGAGCTGGGGTCAGGGGCCCCACGGGTTGGGCCTCTGGAGCTGAGGTCAGGGCCCGCACGATTCGGGCGCTTAGAGCTGGGATCAGGGCCCCACAGGTGGGGCACCTGGAGATGGGGTCAGGGCCCCCACGGGTTCGGCACTTGAGGCTGGGGTCAGGGCCCCCACGAGTTCGGCACCTGGAGCTGGGGTCAGGGCCCGCATATGTTGGGCCCCTGGAGCTGGGGTCAGGTCCCCTATGGGTGGGGCCCATGGAGCTGGGGTCAGGGCCCCACGGGTTGGGCCCCTGGTGATGGGGTCAGGGTCCCCACGGGTTGGGCCCCTGGACCTTTTTTCAAGATCCGCACGAATCGGGCTCCTGGAGCTGGGGTCAAGGCCCCACGGGTGGGGCCCCTGGAGCTCGGATCAGGTCCCCCACGTGTTGGGCTCCTGGAGCTGGGGTCAGGGCCCGCACGGATTGGGCCCGTGGAGTTGGGGTCAGGGCCTGCACTGGTTGGGTGCCTGGCACTGGGGTTAGGGCCCGAATGGGTTGGCCCCTGGAGCTGGCGTCATGGCCCCCACGGGTTGGGCCCCTAGAGCTGGGGTAAGGGCCCCCACGGGTTCGGCCTCTAGAGCTGGGGTAAGGGCCGCCACGGGTTGGGGCCCTGGAGCTTTGGTCAGGATCCACACGGGATGGGCCCCTGGAGCTGGGGTCAGAGCCCACACGGGTTGGGCCCCTGGAGCAGGGGTCAGGGCCCCCACGGGTGGGGCCTCTAGAGCTCGGCTCATGGCCCGCACAGGTGGGGCCTCTTGAGCTGGGGTTAGGGCCCGCACGGGTTGGGCCTCTTGAGCTGGGGTCATGGCCCCCACTGGTTGGGCCCTGGAGCTGGGGTCAGTGCCCCCACGGTTGGGGCCGCAGGAGCTGGAGTCAGGGCCCGAATATGTTGGGCCCCTGGAGCTGGAGTCAGGTCACCTATGGGTGGGGCCCATGAAGCTGGGGTCAGGCCCCACGGGTTGGGCCCCTGTAGCTGGGGTCAGGGCCTACACCGGTTGGGCCCCTGGAGCTGGGTTCATGGCCCGCACGGGTTGGGCCACTGGAGCTGGGGTCAGAACCCCCACAGGTTTGGCCCCTGGAGCTGGGGTCAGGGCCCACACCAGTTCGGCCCCGGGAGCTGGGGTGAGGGAGGCACAGGTTGGGTCTCTGGAACTGGGGTGAGGCCCCGCACGGTTTGGGCCCCTGGAGCTGGGGTTAGCGGACGCGCTGGTTGGGCCCCTGGAGCTGGGGTCAGGGCTCGCAGGGGTTGGGCACCTGGCCCTGGGGTCAGGACCCCCACGGGTTGGGCACCTGGACCTTGGGTCAGGATCTCCACGGGTTGGGCCCCTGGACCTGGGGTCAGGACCCAAACGGGTTGGGCCCCAGGAGCTGCGGTCCGGGCCCGCACGGGTTAGGCCCCTGGAGCTGGGGTCAGGGCCACCACGGGTTGGGCCCCTGGAGCAAGAGTCAGGCCTCGCACGGGTTGGACCCCTGGAGCTGGGGTCAGGGCCCCCACGGTTTGGGCCCCTGGAGCTGCGGTCACGGCCCCCACGGGTTTGGGCCCTGGAGCTGGGATCAGGACCCACACGTGTTGGGTTTCTAGAGCTGGGATCAGGACCCGCAAGGTATGGGCCCCTGAAGGTGTGGTCAGGGCCCCCAAGTGTTGGGCCCCTGGAGCTAGGGTCAGGGCCCGCACGATTGTGGCCCCTGGAGCTGGGGTCAGGGCCCCACGGATTGGGCCCTTGAGGTTGAGGTCAGGGCCCCAACGAGTTTGGCGCCTCGAGCTGGGGTCAGGGCCCGCACTGGTGGGTCCTCTGGAGCTGGGGTTAGGGCCCGCACGGGTTGGGGCCCTGGAGCTGGGGTCAGGGCCTCCTCAGGTGGGGCCCCTGGAGCTGGGGTAAGTAGCTCCACGGGTTGGGCCCCTGGAGCTGGAGTCAGGGCCCGCACGGGTTGGGCCCGTGGAGCTGGGGTCAGGGAAGCACTTGTGGGGCCACTGCAGCTGGGGTTAGGGCCCGAACGGGTTGGGCCCCTGGAGCTGAGGTCAGCACCCGCACAGGTTAGGCCCCTGGAGTTGGGGTCAGGATCGACACGTTTTGGGTCCCTGGAGCTCGGGTCAGGGCCCGCACGGGTTGGGCCCCTGGAGCTGAGGTTAGGGCCCAAACGGGTTGGGCCCCTGGAGCTGAGGTGAGGGCCCCCACGGGTGGGGCCTCTGGAGCTAGAGTTAGGGCCCCCACGGGTGAGGTCGCAGGAGCTGGGGTCAGGATCCGCATATGTTGGGCCTCTGGAGCTGGGGTCAGGTCCTCTATGGGTGGGGCCCATGGAGCTAGGGTCAGGGCCCCACGGGTTGGGCCCCTGGAGATGGGGTCAGGGCCCCCCACGGGTTGGGCCCCTGGAGCTGTTTTCAGGATCCGCACGATTGGGTCTTCTGGAGCTGGGGTCAGGGCCCCATGGGTTTGGCCCCTGAAGCTGCGGTCAGGGCCCGCACGGATTGGGCCCCTGTTGCTGCGGACAGGGTATCCACGGATTTGGGCCCTGGAGCTGGGGTCAGGGCGCCTACGGGTTGGGCCCCTGGAGCTGGGGTCAGAACCAATACGGGTTAGGCCCCTGGAGCTAGGGTCAGGGCCTGCACTGGTGGGGCCCCTGGAGCTGGGGTCAGGGCCCCCACGGGTTGGGCCCCTGGAGCAGGAGTCAGGCCCCGCATTGGTTGGGACCCTGAAGCTGTGGTCAGGACCACCACGGGTGAGGCCCCTGGAGCTGGGGTCAGGGCCCGCACGGGTTATAGACTCATAGGCAGAGAACGGGATCCTCATCCCATCCCCACTCCAGGGGGAGCCATGTTCTGGGGAATGACCCAGGGCAACAATTTCCCACCCAAACAAGGACAAATCGCTGCAGATAAAATGGGTGGGAAAATCCACCCCCCATCGGAGAGATTTTAAATTGACATTTGAGAAGTATGGAGAGAAAAGGGAAAATCAGAGGCAATTAGAGAGCTGATCATTGGGGGGGGAGGAGAATCTCCCTGGATTTTATAGCCACGTGTGATAATGAGAGAGAAAAGGGGAAATCTTGAGAGAATGTGTGTGTGGGAGGAAGTGGTAAAAACAGGGACAGGATCCAATTAACTCACCTCCCTCCCACCTCTGCGCCCGCCCCTCCCACGCTCCCTGTTACTCCCCCGCCCCGCTCCAGCCCCGCCCCCAGCGCCCGGCGGAACGTTACGGCTGGTCCGGGCAGGGGGATGGGCAGCGGCTTTAGCGGCTGTTACTGGGCATGCGCAGTGCCCGGGAGTAGCACACTGGTATGGGGAGTGATTTAGTACACCGCCCCCCCCCCCCGCCGGGCCCGGGGTCCGCCCCTCCCCCCCACACGACGGCCGGGCCCCGGCCCCCCCATGCCAGCGGTCGGGCGGATCCTCCTGCAGCTCCACTGGGGCCGAGGCGCCTCCAAGGCTTCTCCCAGGCTCCCTGGGGCAGAATCACTTTCCCGCCCCCCCAGCGCCTGTCATTCCCCGGGGGCTCCGGGTCACAATGTCCCACTGCCCTTCCCCCGCCTGCAGCTCCGGCTTCTCTCCTCCCGCCCCCGCCAGCCACACCAAGGGGAACCCCCGGGCCCCAGTTTCTGTCCCCACCTGGATCCCAGCGGGGCCGGGGGCAGATCCTGGCTGCAGCTGAGAACAGCGGCTCCGCTCCGGCTCGGGCAGCTCCAGCGCTGCTGGCAGCACGTGGAGAACCAGGAAGCAGCTGTTCAGCCCGGGCTCCGCGTCATAATGTGCCAGAGCCCCGCCCCCAGGAGCTGCCCCGCCCCTGAGCTGAGCCAGAGCCCCGCCCCCAGGAGCTGCCGCGCCCCTGAGCTGAGCCAGAGCCCCGCCCCCCAGGAGCTTTCCCGCCTCCGGGCTGTGCCAGAGCCCCGCCCCCAGGAGCCGCCCCCCCCCCCCCGAGCTGAGCCAGAGCCCGCCCCCAGGAGCTGCCCGCACCTGGGTTGTGTCAGAGCCCCGCCCCCAGGAGCTGCCCCGCCCCTGAGCTGAGCCAGAGCCCCGCCCCCAGGAGCTGCCCCGCCTCCGGGCTGTGCCAGAGCCCCACCCCCAGGAGCTGCCCTGCCCATGGGCTGTGCTGGAGCCACGCTCCGAGGAGCTGCCCCGCCCCCGAGCTGAGCCAGAGCCCCGCCCCCAGGAGCTGCCCGCACCTGGGATGTCAGAGCCCCGCCCCCTGGAATTTCCCCATGTTGGGTCTCTGAGCTTTGTTCTCCTGCCGTCTTCTTCCCAGCACCCCCTGCTCCCTTCCTGTGTCTGCAAACACCCCCCCTCCCCCGGGGCCGGCTGCAGTGCTCGCTGAGGCTGACTCCAGTGGCTGAAGTTGCCTCCATCTCTGCTTCACCTGGAGGAGGAGAGACAAAGAGAGGAGATGGTCCCAGGGTGTGAAACCAGAATCAGGGGGCAAGGAAAGAAGGACTGTTTGGAAAGGTGGGTTTTTTGTGGGCGGGGGGGTGAGCCAGAGGGATTCAGAAGAAGTTGGGCAGCAGAGGCTCAGGGAAATTGAGGGGAACCTCCTGGGTGTCTCAGTGTTGCCCAGGGTTTGTACAGCACCTTGCATAATATGGAGTCTGATCTCAGTCATGGTCTGTGCAGCACCTGGGAGCCTTGATGTCTGTTTCCTGATGACAGGCTCTGGGAATGGAGAGAGGGAAACCTCAGCACCTGAAGGTTAATGCAGCCCTGTGTGCAACCCCTGCTAGGGTGATCCGACAGGAAATGTGAAAAATTGGGATGGGGGTGGGGTTAATAGGCACCTATATAAGAAAAAGACCCAAAAATCGGGACATCTAGTCATGCTAGTCCCTGCTGTTCTCATAAGGGGTCGGCTTAGAGAGGGTTTGGCTACACTTGCAGCTGTCCAGCGCTGGGAGTTAAAGCTGTCTTCCTACAGCTGTTTAGGGAAAGCGCTGCAGTGTGGACACACTGACAGCTACCAGCACTCTGTCATGGCCACATTTGCAGCGCTGTTGGGAGTGGTGCATTATGGGCAGCTATCCCAGCATTCAAGTGGCTGCAATGTGCTTTTCAAAAGAGGAGGGTGGGGTGGAGTGTGACAGAGAGCGTGGGGGAGACAGAGCGAGTGGATTTTTGGAGCTGACACTGTGTCAGCTCCCTGCCTGGCAAGTTCAAGCCTCCTCCCCCACCCCTCTCTCATTCACTAAATGCAAATAGCCGCCTTTGTTTTTTTCCTCACAGACCAGATAAGCCGCTGATCCAAAACAGACCCCCCCCCGTGCCCACCCGGCTGCTTCTCTCCTGAAGCAAACACCAGCTGTGGGTGTTCCAAAGGGATCCCCCTGCCTCTGCTCATTCACTGCAAACAGTAACTGTGTTTGGTTTTTAGATAAGCAGCTCCGGGAGCCTTGAGCTCACACCAAAACAAACAGAGGCATCACACCAAAACAAAGAGCGTTATCTCTACTTAAAAGCATTATGGGAAGGTTCCGGAGGTCAGTGACAGCGTAGTAAGATTAATCACTGTTTACACTGGCACCCCAGCGCTGCATCACCAGCTCTGTTCTCTTTATTCCTCTCGTCGAGGTGGAGCACATGCAGCACTGTAGCCAGGGAGATACAGCGCTGTATGTGCCTTGCCAGTGTGGACGGGGAGTAAGTTACAGCGCTGTAAAGCCACCACCTGCACTGTAACTCTCCAGTGTAGCCAAGGCCTGAGTTGTAGTAATAATAGCAGCCAAGAATCTGGTGGCACCTTATAGACTAACAGACGTATTGGAGCATGAGCTGTCGTGGGTGAATCAGGGCTCTTGGGTCCTATTCCCAACACTGCCTCTGACAGGCTGTGTGACCTAAGACAAGTCAATTCTCCTTTCTCAGCCTTAGCTTCTCCCTCTTTCAAGTAGGGATAATAATGATCCGCTCTTACCTACCTCATGGTGGGTGAAGGATGCGGATCCATTTGGGAGTGTCACTAGAAGTAGTGTATAATATGAAGTTTCCCATCATGTTTACTCAGAGCAGATTATGACATAATAGATTAGCTGAAACAGTCTATTTTATTTGTATTTTTTTATTTTGAAATTGTTAATAGTAGCAACGACTTAGCTCAGATTGAAGCATCGTATCTAAGGGTTGAGATGTAAGTGTCTCCTCTTTGTGTGCGAGGAGACAATTTAACACACTCTGACAAAGAGGAGATGCTTTTGTTTTGCAACAAAATATTTTTGCAAAGATCTTTCAGCCCACTTGTTATGATTTTGAGAAACAAACTGGTTTAGTCTAAATGGGATTTTCAGACAGAAACGGTTTGAATGAAATTTTCCCACCATCTCGATTCCTGGGCTCTGGGGTGTTTTCATCTGTTAGAACAGGAGTCAGAACTGGTTGCTTCTCTTTCTGGCTCTGCCATCGCCTTGTTGTGTAGGCCTTGGGTAGGTCACTTCCCTTCTCCCATCTGTCCAATCGGAACAAGAACAGTTCTCGAACTATGGGCAGTTTAGAGCCCAAGTGAGATAAGGGGCGTTAAAGCCCTCTGTGAAGGAGAAAGGGGAGTTTCACAGTGTTTAGCACCAAGGAATTCTAAAGTTTGCTAAAATGTCTAGTCTGTGGAAACAAGAAATGGTCGGGGCCAAACTTATTAACCACTGCCTTTTTAAAGCCCATTCAAAGATGTGAGTCCCTATCTTTTAGGTACCTGTGGTTCTTTGCCAGCAGCAGAGAAGAGGTTCCTGCCTCCGTTTTTGTGGCCTTAACAAACCAGGTGTTGTGCCCCAGTTTTTGTCTGAGACCCCTGAAAAAGAACATCTTCCCATCCATGAACAAGACAGGACCTATCTTTCAAAGGGGAACAAAAAGACCTCTGGGACTTACAGACTAGCTAGCCTGACTGCCATAGCTGGAGAGATCCTGCAATACATTCTTAAACACTCAGTTTGTCAGCAGCACCTACAGGATGATTTGGTTCTTATGACTAGTGAGCGTGGAATTGTCAAGAACAAATCATTCCAAACCAATCCTCTTTCCTTCTTTGGCAGGGTTCTGGGCCTGGTAGAGGTGAGTAAACAATAGATGGGATCTAGCTTGGTGTTACTAAGGCTTTTGACACAGTCCCGTAGGACATTCTCAGAAGCAAACGAGGGAAATGTAGTCCAGCTGCAATCAGTGTAATGTGGGTGCAGAGCTGCTTGAAAGCCAAGACTCCAGGAGCCCTTCTCCATGTTTAGCTGCCCAACGGGGAGGGTGAATCTAGTGGGTCTGGCAGGGATCAGTCCGGTGTCAGGTACTATTCTATATTTTCATGAATGATTTGGAAAATGGAGTGGAGAGCATGCTCCTAAAGTTTACAACTGACACCAAGCACTTTGGAGCACAGGATTGAAATTCAAAACACCCTTAACAAATTGGAGACTTGGTCTTCTTGAGCCAAACTCCATGGTTAGGGCTCTCTCTCTGCACTGGGCTGAAGTGAAACCCCAGAGCCAAGCACTCCTCCTGGGCAGTGAGCTCCGACCTTGATTGGTCAGATGCTGCCTAGCACTGTCAGAGAAGCTTTTGCTGGGGGATTCTCCCAGCACTTTCCAATAGCGGGAAAGTATGAAATCCCCATTTGACTGCTGGGGACAGAGCCCGAGAGTGGGGAGCAACTTGCCCAAAGTCCCCAGGCAAAGGAAAACAACCAGCAGAGGAACCAATAGGAAACCCAGCAATGGAACTCAGGAGTCCTGGGGGTGTGCTATGGTGACCAGATGTCCCAATTTTATAGGGACATTCCGAATTTTGGGGTCTTTTTCTTATCTAGGATCCTATTACCCCCCACGCCGTCCCGATTTTTCACACTTGCTGTCTGGTCACCCTAGGATGTGCACATGTGTGGGTCCCAGCTGCTCCCTGCCCCCCTCATTGAAGCAGATGTGCAGGGTTACTGCCCTGGGAAGTGCAGGGCACCAGTGGATGTGGGGTTGGCTGGAGGTAGGGTCTGGCTTCAGGCAGGGCAAGGGCTGCGGGGCTGGCTGGCTTCAGGCAGGGGGGTGCATCGGGTTGGCTAGAGACAGGGCAGGGAGGATGCGGCTGGTGCAGGCAAAGCAGAAGGTGCAGGGCTGGCTGGAGACAGAGGCTGACTGCCGGCAGGGCAGGGCAGGGGGTGCAGGGCTGGCTGCAGGCAGGGCGTGGGGCAGGGCCGGTGCAAGGAAGTTTCATGCCCTAGGCGAAACTTCCACCTTGCACCCTCCCCCCCCGCACCCCTGCCCTGAGGCGCCCCACCCGTGGCAGCTCCCCCCTCCACCCTGAGGCTCCCCTCTTGTGGCAACTCTCCTGCTCTGCCCTGCGGCACCCCCCTCGCCCGAGCTCACCCCTGCTCTGAGCACGAGCACCCCGAGCACGCCATGGCCGCTTCACTTCTCCCACCTCCAAGGCTTGCGGCGCCTAAGCCTGCCAGGCAGTCAAGCACCCTCCTCTGAGCCACAGCAGCCCTGACAGTTGACAATAGAGGCACCTTAACCCCTGAGTTCCTTCAATGTGTCCCCCTCCGGGGTCCAGCTCCGATCACCAGATACTCGGGGTATGTCTATACCACCTGCCGAATCGGTGGGCAGCGGTCGATCCAGCGGGGGTCGATATATCGTGTCTAGTGTAGATGCAATACATTGAGTGCTCTCCCCTCGCCTGCTGTACTCCAGCTCGGTGAGAGGCGCAGGCAGAGTCTACGGGGAGCTGCAGCAGTCAACTCACCGTGACTGTGACATTATAAGTATAATCTAATATCTCATTGAAAGGTGACAGGGCCAGAAAGAGTTAATTAACTCACCTCTCCGACTGACCTGACCCGTGGGTGAACCTTAAAAACTGGTTAACAAGATATGTAAATGAACAGAGCTTTGAAATGCAAGTCTGCAGTGTTAGAGGTAGAAGGGGAGGTGTTTGCTCAGGTCTTGTGATGTCAGCAAACAAGTCTTGTCTATTGCTATAGTTTTAATTCAAAGAGCAAAAAAAGAATATTAACATTTATGATGATACTTGAGTGAAATAGTATTATTGTCTGTGTGTCTTTGAAGGTTGTGGTAATCTGTATCTGAACTGTTTGATGGATGTACTAATTGCCAGGATGTTTGGAAGAAGAGGTAAGCCTATTGTTTTCTCAGGCTGAAAGGCTGCTGGAAATGTTTAAGAACCTGGGACACGATCCTTCTTCATCTCAGATCTGCTTTGGGTTTCAAGAGGGGGAAACCTTAAGCCACAAGGATTGAGATCCCCAGTCATTGACTGGAGCCACCCTGAATATGGACATTGGATTATAACCTATGGACTATTTCTAAAAGGACTTTTGGCAACTACAAGCTCATCTCTACTTTGTATCTGAACCTCAAAAATTGAATTCAAGTCTATATGTCTATTAATCTTTTAACCAACACTCACTCTCTCTCTTTTCGTTTCTAATAAATTTTAGCTTAGTTAATAAGAATTGGCTATAGCGTGTATTTTAGGTAAAATCTAAGTTATAATTGAACCTGGTTATGTGGCTGATCCTTTGAGATCGGAAGTATCTTTTCTTTTATATGATGAAGTAAGATTTTCAGGAATCATCATCATATCTAACAGGTGTGTCTGGACGGAGGCCTGAGGCTGGGTACTTTAAGGGAACTGCGTGGTTTAAACTTCTAAGTAACCAGTGAGATACTACAGAAGCTGTTTTGTGCTGGCTTGGTAAATCTAAGTATCGAAATAACCAGCAGCGTTTGGGATTTGTCTGCCCTGTTTTGTTTGCAATTCACTCTGATTGAGTGAGCTGAGCTGGCTCCCGCGGGCAGCACCGTCACACCTACAGCCAGGCTGCAGAGGTCCGGGGGATCTTAGGGGCCTTGGGGTGCACAGATACCTATGTCCAGGCCATAGCGGTCCCTGGGGGGCTTAGAGAGTTTGGGGGGGACACAGATACCAATCTCCATGCTCTAGCGGTCCCATGGGGGCTTAGAGGGTTCGTGGGGGGCACATATTCCTACATCCAGGCTGTAGGGTTACCAGGGGGGCTTAGGGGGTTAGTGGGGGGCAAAGATACCTACGTCCAGGCTGGAGGCATCCTCGGAGTCTTAGGGGATTTGTGGGGGCCAAAGACACCTATGTCCAGGCTGTAGGGGTACCAGTGGGTTTTAGGGGTTCGAGTGGGCACAGATACGTATGTCCAGGCTGTATCGTTCCCAGGGGGGGTTAGAGGTTTTGTGAGGGGCACAGATATCTACGTCCAGATTGTAGATGTCCCGGGAGGGGGGGGTTAGGGGGGTTGTGGGAGTGGAAATACCTATGTCCAGGCTGTAGGGGTTCCTGGGGGCTTAGAGGGTTTCTGAGGGGCACATATACCTACGTGCGCACTGGAGTGTCGCAAGGGGCTTATGGAGTCTATATGGGGTAAAGATACCAATGTTCTGGCTGTATAGGTCCCTCGGGGGCTTAGGGGGTTTGTGGGGCCACAGATACCTAAGTTCAGGCTGGAGGGATCTCTGAGTGTCTTAGGTGTTTGGTGGGAGGCACAGATACCTACGTCCAGGCTGCAGGGGTCTCGGAGGGGCTTAGGGTCTGTCACGGAGTGTGGGGGAGTCCGGTCCTGCACCCCTCTTCCTGGGACTCACAGTGGCTCTCAGCCAGCCAGTAAAACAGAAGGTTTATTGGAGAACAGGAGCAAAGGATACAGCAGAGCTTGGAGGCACAAGCAGGACCCCACAATCAAGTCCTTCTAGGGGTTCAGGAAACTTAGTTCCCAGTTTGGGAATCCCTGAATTCCAACCACCCAGACCAAAACCGAAACTGAACTAACCCAACTCCCTCCAGCTGGCCATTTCCTGTGTCCAGCTTCCCGGGCAAAGGTGCTGACCCCTCCCCCCGCCTAGCTCAGGTTACAGGCTGAGCACGTGTCCGGTCCTAAAGTCACCCCCTGCTCTCCCATCCCCCACACAGACAGTCCCTACTCCATCACAGCACCGTGTGGCCACACTGGTTAATGCCCAGAACATTTCCTGCATGGAGCAACAGTGACACTGTGTGGCCATGCAGGGAAATGCACAGAGCATTTCCTGGCTGGAGCAACAGTGATTCCATGTGGCCACGCAGGGTAATGCACAGAGCATCACGCCTATGTAGAGGCTGTAGAGATACCTGGGGGGCTTAGGGGTCGTGGGGGGCACAGATAGCTACGTCCAGGCTGGAGACATTCTGGTGGGCATTAGGGGCTTCATGAGGGGCACAAATATCTACGTCAGGGCTGGAGAGGTCCCTGGATGGCTTAGGGGGTTGTGGTGAGCATAGATACATACGTCCAGGCTGTAGTGGTCCCTGGGGGTTTAAGGAGTTGGTAAGGGTCACAGAAACCTACGTATGGTCTGGAGGAGTCCCTGGGGGACTTAAGGGTTTGTGGTTGCGCAGATACCTACGTACCGGTTGGAGGGGGCCCTGGGGAGCTTAGGGGGTTTGTGTGGCGTACACAGAGCTATAACCAGGCTGGTGGGGGCCCTATGGGTCTTAGAAGGCTGGTGATACCTATGTAGGGACTGGAGAAGTCCTGGGGAGGGCTTTGGGGGTTCCTGGAAGTCACAAATATCTACGTCCAGGCTGGAGGAGTTCTGGGGGTATTAGGGAGTTGTGCGGGGGCACAGATACCTATATCGAGGCTGTAGGGGTCCTGGGGTTGCTTTGGGGCATTTTGGGGTACAGATACCTACTTCCATGCTGTAGGGGTCGCTGGGAGGATCAGTGGGTTCGTGAGGGTGCACAGATATCTACGTCCGGTCTATAGGGATACTGGGGGGGGCTTAGGGGTTTGTAAGGGGCACAGATACATTCATCCAGGCAAGAGGGGTCCTAGGGACCTTAGGGGGTTCATGCTGGGCACAGATACCTGCGTCTAGGCTGGAGGGGTTTTGGGGGTCTTAGGAGGGTTGTGTAGGCACAGATACCTATGTCGATGCTGGAGGGGTCCTGTCATGTCTTAGCGGATTCGTGGGGTCAGAGATACCTACATCTAGGCTGGAGGGGTTCCGGGGGGATTAGGTGTGTTTGGGGGGGGGAACAGATACCTACATCCTGATGGTAGGTGGCCCTGGGTAGCTTAGGCAGTTTTTGTCGGTCACAGATACAAACATCCATGCTGTAGGGGTCCCGAGGGACTTTGTGGGGCTCTAGGGGTCACAGATACCTACCTACAGTCTGGAAGGTTCCTGTGGGTATTAAGGGGTGTGTGGGGCATACAGATGCCTACATCTGGGCTTGTGGGTTCCCTGGGGATCTTAGAGGTTTGTGGAGAGCACAGATACCATTATCCAGGCTAGATGGGTCCTGGTGGGATTAGGGGGTTGTGGGGGGCACAGATACCTATGTAAGCAGAAGCAGGATGAACTCTACCCTCACATCTGGTGGTGAATTATGGCAAGTGTGGAAAAGGATTTCAGGGTCTGATCATGTTTGCATAGACACACCCACCGTGCGTGACATGGCCACGGCAGCCTGGGATGGTTACTTTGGCAGCTATGGTATCCCCAGTTTATTTGTTGTTGGGGTGTGAGATGTGGAGTGTTGTCACCCTGATTGTGTGGATGAGGAACTGTGAAACAGCTTTGAGACAGGGATTCTCACCATCAGTTGAGTGGCACTCACTAGACAAGGGAGTGGGCTCCTTGGATGAGCCAGAAACACCAATTACATCTTTTTCTTTTTTAACAGTTGAACAGTAGAGCTGATTGTTGAGTTTCTTAATAACTGAAAATCCAGGTTCCTGAGCTGAAGTTATTGAAGTGCTGTGTTAAATAGTGGGGGAGTTTGAAACAATATTGCAGAGCAGCTGATGGAGAAGAGCAGTTTGTGGAACACTTGGAATGGCTCACGGAGTGAAGTAAGTTAAGCAGTTTTTGGAGACAGCTGGAGCAGATCACAGGTTGGCTGGTGGAGCAGAGCAGCTGGTGGACTGAGCTGAGCAGTTTGTGGGAAAGGTAGAAGCAGAATCCCACGGAGAGGCAGGGCAGACAGCAGTGGACCACGTAAGGTGCCCCTTTCTACCCAGCCTGGCAGGGGGGAAAACCCGGCAGATAGACTCTTGAACTCTGGGGCTGCGGGACTGTGGGTGATTATGGGGTTGCGGGAGTCTTGAAATATTTGAGGTATTGTACTTTGGAGTCTTGGGGTGATTTGGAGATTGCTAGATTCTAGAGCCCAGAGAAAAGGACACGGCCGAGTTGACGTGTTTTCCAAATTTAATGCTATGTTGTTTATCTCACGTTATTAAACATTTTCTGCTATACCCAGATTCTATGATTGCGAGAGGGGAAGTATTGCCTCTTTGAGGCACCTAGGGGTGTGTATGTAAAATTGTCCCATGTCACTGGGTGAGGGCTCGATCTGGTTTGCATTACGTAATGGGGAAGGGACCCCTATGTATTGAACCCAGTCCTTGCTGCTATCAATTCAGCCTGGCAGACGGGTTCCACCTATGTCCAGGCTGAAGGGGTCCCTGGGGGTTTTAGGGGGTTCCTGGGGGGCACACAGATCTATGTCCAGGCTGTAGGGGTCCCTGGGGGGCTCAGGGGTTTGGTGGGGGGCACAGATACCTACGTCCCAGCTGCAGGGGTCCCAGAGGGGCTTAGGGGGTGTCATGGAGTGTGGTGGAATCTGGCCCTGCACCCCTCTTCCAGGGACACACAGTGACTCAGCCAGCCAGTAAAACAGAGGGTTGTTTTGGCCAACAGGAACGAAGGATACAGCAGGGCTTTGGGGCACAACCAGGACCCGTCAGTCAAGTCCTTCTGGGGGTTCAGGAAGCTTAGTTCCCAGTTTGGGATTCTCTGAATTCCAACTACCCAGCTCCAAACCAAAACTGAACTAACTCCCTCCAGCCGACCCCTTCCTGTGTCCAGCTTCCCGGGCAAAGGTGCTCACTCTCTCAGCCCTGCCTAGCTCGAGTTACAGGCTTAGGTCCTGTCCCTCACCGAAAGTCACCCCCTGCTCTCCCATCCCCCACACAGACAGTCCCCACTCCATCACAGTAATGCCCAGAGCATTTTGCGCATGGAGCAACAGTAACACTGTGTGGCCATGCAGGGTAATGCCCAGAGCATTTCCCCCGTGGAGCAACAGTGACACCATGTGGCCACGCAGGGTAATGCACAGAGCATTTCCCCACATGGAGCAACAGTGACACCGTGTGGACACACAGGGTAATGCACAGAGCATTTCCCCGCATGGAGCAACAGTGACACCGTGTGGACACACAGGGTAATGCACAGAGCATTTCCCCGCATGGAGCAAGAGTGACACCGTGTGGCCACACAGGGTAATGCACAGAGCATTTCCTGCATGGAGCAACAGTGACACTGTGTGGCCACACAGGGTAATGCACAGAGCATTTCCCCGCATGGAGCAACAGTGACACCGTGTGGCCACACAGGGTAATGCACAGAGCATTTCCTGCATGGAGCAACAGTGACACTGTGTAGCCACACAGGGTAATGCATAGAGCATTTCCCCGCATGGAGCAACAGTGACACCGTGTGGCCACACAGGGTAATGCACAGAACATTTCCTGCATGGAGGAAGAGTGACAGCGTGTGGCCATGCAGGGTAATACACAGAGCATTTCCTGCATGGAGCAAGAGTGACAGCGTGTGGCCATGCAGGGTAATACACAGAGCATTTCCTGCATGGAGCAACAGTGACAACATGTGGCCACACAGGGTAATGCACAGAGCATTTCCTGCATGGAGCAACAGTGACACCGTGTGGCCACACAGGGTAATGCACAGAGCATTTCCTGCATGGAGCAACAGTGGCACCGTGTGGCCACACAGGGTAATGCACAGAGCATTTCCTGCATGGAGCAACAGTGTCACCATGTGGCCACACAGGGTAATGCACAGAGCATGACACCTACGTGGAGGCTGTAGAGATCCCTCGAGGGCTTAAGGGGGTTCGTAGGGTCACAGATATCTACATCCAGTATGGGCGGGACCCTGGGAGAGTTAGGGGGGTTGTGAGGGGCATAGGTACTTGTGTCCAGGCTGTAGAGGTCCTGGTGGGGATTAAAGGCTTCCTGGAGGACAGCAATATCTACGTCCAGGCTGAAGGGGTCCCTGGACGCTTAGGGGGTTGTGGTGAGCGCAGTGATCCCTGGGGGTATAGGGACTTGGTGAGGGGCACAGATACCTATGTATGTCCTGGAGGGGCCCCTGGGGGGGGGCTTAGTGATAGTGTAGGAGACACAGATACCTACGTCCAGGCTATAGGCATTCTGGGGGGGCTTAGGGCTTTGGGGGGGCACAGATACCTACATCCAAGCTGGAGGGGTCCCGGGGGGCTTAGGTGGTTTGTGGGGAGAGGCACAGATATGTACATCCAGGCTGGAGAGGTTCCGGAGAGGATTAGGGGTTTTTGCGGATGGCAGAGATACTTATCTCCATACTCTAGGGGTCCCTGGGGGCTTAGGGTTTTTTGGGAGGCACAGATATCTATGTCCAGGTTGGAGTGGTTCCTGGGGGGTTTAGGGAGTTCCTGGGGGGCACAGATACCTAGGTCCATGCTGTAGGGGTCCCTGGGTGGATTAGGGGTTTTCTGGGTGGGAGAGATACCTACGTCTAGGCTGTAGGGGTCCCTGGGAGGCTTATGGGGTTTGTGGGGGGCAGCGATACCTACTTCCAGGCAATAGGGCTTCCAGGGGGAATTAGTGTGTTGGAGGGGCACAGATACCTAGGTTCAGGCTGGAGGGTTCCCGGGGGGGGGCTTAGGCCGTTTGTGTTGGGCACAGATAACTGCATCCAGGCTGGAGGGGTCCCTGGGGGGACTAAAGCCGTTTCTGGTGGTCACAGATAACTACCTCCAGGCTGGAGGGGTTTCTCGGCACTTAGAGGTTGTGGGGGGCACAGATACTTCCATCCAGGCTGGAGGGTCCCTGGGGGGCTTAGCGGGTTCATGTGGGGCACAGATACCTAAGTCCAGGCTGGATGGGTCCAGGAGGGGCTTATGGGGTTCAGGGAGCACAGATGCTTATCTGTAGGCTATAGGGGTCCCTGGTGGGTTTAGGGGGTTTTGGGGGGGGCCCAGATACCTAAGTCCATGCTGTAGGCGTCCCTACAGGTGCTTATGGGTTCGTGGGGTGCACAGATACTTATGTCCAGTCTGGAGGGGACGGGGGGTTTGGGGTTTCATGAGGGGCACAGATACGAACCTCCAGGCTGTAGGAGTCCCAGGGAGGCTGTGGGAGTACAGATACCTACATCTAGTCTGGAGGGGTCCTGGGGGTTATAGGTTGTTTGTGGGGGGCACAGATACCTAGGTACAGGCTGTCGGTGTCCCGAGGAGATTAGGCGGTTCACTGGGGGCTCAGATACATCCAGGCTGGATGTGTCCCGAGGAGCTTAGGGGGTTTGTGGGGTGCTCAGACACCTGTGTCCAGGCTGTAGGGATCCCTGGGAGGTTAGAGGTTCGTGGGGGTCACAGATAGGGACTTCCAGGCTGAAGGGGTCGCTGGGATGTTTAGGGGGTTTGTGGGAGTACAGATACCTACGTCCAGGCTAAAGGGGTAATGGGGGTGCTTAGGGAATCGGGGCGGACACAGATACCTACGTCCAGGGTCTAGGGGTCCCGAGGGGATTGGGGGTTGAGGGGGGAACAGATGCCTACGTCCTAGCTGAAGGGGTCCTGGGTGGTTTAGGAGGTTCGTTGGAGTCACAGATACCTAAGTCCAGGCTGTAGGGGTTCCTGGGGCATTCGGGGATTTCTGGGGGTCACAGATACCTACGTTCAGACTGGAAGGGTTCCAGAGGGCTTAGGAGATTTATAGGGGGACAGATACCAACATCCTGGCTGTAGGGGTTCCCATGGGGATTAGGTGGTTTATGGGGGGCACAGATTACTCATAGACTCATAGACTCTAGGACTGGAAGGGACCTCGAGAGGTCATCGAGTCCAGTCCCCTGCCCTCATGGGAGGACCAAATACTGTCTAGACCATCCCTAATAGACATTTATCTAACCTACTCTTAAATATCTCCAGAGATGGAGATTCCACAACTTCCCTAAGCAATCTATTCCAGTGTTTAACTACCCTGACAGTTAGGAACTTCTTCCTAATGTCCAACCTAAATCTCCCTTGCTGCAGTTTAAGCCCATTGCTTCTTGTTCTATCATTGGAGGCTAAGGTGAACAAGTTTTCTCCCTCCTCCTGATGACACCCTTTTAGATACCTGAAAACTGCTATCATGTCCCCTCTCAGTCTTCTCTTTTCCAAACTAAACAAACCCAATTCCTTCAGCCTTCCTTCATAGGTCATGTTCTCAAGACCTTTAATCATTCTTGTTGCTCTTCTCTGGACCCTCTCCAATTTCTCCACATCTTTCTTGAAATGTGGTGCCCAGAACTGGACACAATACTCCAGTTGAGGCCTAACCAGCGCAGAGTAAAGCAGAAGAATGACTTCTCGTGTCTTGTTTACAACACACCTGTTAATGCATCCCAGACTCATGTTTGCTTTTTTTGCAACAGTATCACACTGTTGACTCATATTAAGCTTGTGGTCCACTATGACCCCTAGATCTCTTTCTGCCATACTCCTTCCTAGACAGTCTCTTCCCATTCTGTATGTGTGAAACTGATTGTTCCTTCCTAAGTGGAGCACTTTGCATTTATCTTTATTGAACTTCATCCTGTTTACCTCAGACCATTTCTCCAACTTGTCCAGATGATTTTGAATTTTGACCCTGTCCTCCAAAGCAGTTGCAATCCCTCCCAATTTGGTATCGTCCGCAAACTTAATAAGCGTACTTTCTATGCCAACATCTAAATCGTTGATGAAGATATTGAACAGAACCGGTCCCAAAACAGACCCCTGCGGAACCCCACTTGTTATACCTTTCCAGCAGGATTGGGAGCCATTAACAACTACTCTCTGAGAACGGTTATCCAGCCAGTTATGCACCCACCTTATAGTAGCCCCATCTAAATTGTACTTTCCTAGCTTATCTATAAGAATATCATGTGAGACCGTATCAAATGCCTTACTAAAGTCTAGGTATATCATATCCACCGCTTCTCCCTTATCCACAAGGCTCGTTATCCTATCAAAGAACGCTATCAGATTAGTTTGACACGATTTGTTCTTTACAAATCCATGCCGGCTATTCCCTATCACCTTACCACCTTCCAAGTGTTTGCAGATGATTTCTTTGATTACCTGCTCCATTGTCTTCCCTGGCACAGAAGTTAAACTAACTGGTCTGTAGTTTCCTGGGTTGTTTTTATTTCCCTTTTTATAGATGGGCACTATATTTGCCCCCTTCCAGTCTTCTGGAATCTCCCCCGTCTCCCATGATTTCCCAAAGATAATAGCTAGAGGCTCAGATACCTCTTCCATTAACTCCTTGAGTATTCTAGGATGCATTTCATCAGGCCCTGGTGACTTGCAGGCATCTAACTTTTCTAAGTGATTTTTTACTTGCTCTTTCCTTATTTTCTCTTCTAAACCTACCCTCTTCCCGTAAGCATTCACTATACTAAACATTCCTTCAGACTTCTCAGTGAAGACCGAAACAAAGAAGTCATTAAGCATCTCTGCGATTTCCAAGTCTCCCTGGAGTTAGGCCACTGGAGCTGGGGTCAGGGCCCCCACGGGTTGGGCCCCTGGAGCAGGCGTCAGGCAACGCACGGGTTGGGCCCCTGGAGCTGGGGTCAGGGCCCCTAAGGATTGGGCGCCTGGATTTGGGGTCAGGACCCACACGAGTGGGGCCACTAGAGCTCGGGTCAGGGCCTACACTAGTTGGAGCCCTGGAGCTGTAGTCAGGGCCCGCACGGGTTGGGCCCCTGGAGTTGCGGTTAGGGCCCCCACGGGTTGGGCAACTGGAGCTGTGGTCAGGGCCCCCACGGGTTAGGCCCCCGGTGCTGGCGTCAGGATCCACACGGGTTGGGCCCCTGGAGCTGGGGTCAGGGCCCACACGGGTTGGGCCTCTGGAGCAGGGGTCAGGGCCCCCACGGATGGGGCCTCTGGAGCTCGGGTCAGGGCCCGCATGGGTAGGGCCCCTGGAGCTGGGGTCAGGGCCCGCACAGGTTGGGCCCGTGGAGCTGGGGTCAGGGCAAGCACTTGTGGGGCCACTGGAGCTGGGGTTAGGGCCCGAACGGGTTGGGCCCCTGGAGCTGAGGTCAGCGCCCCCACGGGTTTGGCCCCTGGAGCTGGGGTCAGGGCCTGCACGTGTTGGGCCCGTGGAGTTGGGGTCAGGGCAAGCACTTGTGGGGCCCCTGGGGCTGGGGTTAGGGGTCGAACGGGTTGGGCCCCTGGAGCTGGGGTCATGGCCCCCACGGGTTAGGCCCCTGAAGCTGGGGTAAAGGCCCCCATGGGTTGGGCCCCTGGAGTTGGGGTCAGGACCCACACGGTTTGGGTCCCTGGAGCTGGGGTCATGGCCCCCACGGGTTGGGCCCCTGACCTGGGGTCAGCACCTCCATGGGTTGGGCCACTGGAGCTGTGGTCAGAGCCCGCACGGGTTAGGACCCTGGAGCTGGGGTAAGGGCCCCCACGGGTTGGGGCCCTGGAGCTGGGGTCAGGGCCCCCACGGGTTGGGCCCCTGGAGCTGGGGTCAGGACCCACTCGGGTGGGGCCCCTGGAGCTGGGGTCAGGGCACCCACGAGTTTGGCCCATGAGGTTGAGGTCAGGGCCCCCACGAGTTCGGCGCCTGGAGCTGAGGTCAGGACCCGCACTGGTGGGGCCTCTGGAGCTGGGTTTAGGGCCCCTACGAGTTCGGCGCCTGTTGCTGGGGTCAGGGCCCGCACGGGTTGAGACTCTGGAGCTGGGGTCAGTGCCCCCACGGGTGGGGCCCCTGGAGCTGGGGTCAGGGCACGCACGGGTTGGGCCCGTGGAGCTGGGGTCAGAGCAAGCACTTGTGGGGCCCCTGGAGCTCTTGTTAGGGCCCGAACGGGTTGGGCCCCTGGAGCTGGGGTGATGGTCCCCACGGGTTGGGCCCTTGGAGCTGGGGTCAGGGCAAGCACTTGTGGGGCCCCTGGAGCTGGGGTTAGGGCACGAACGGGTTGGGCCCCTGGAGCTGAGGTGATGGTCCCCACGGGTTGGGCCCTTGGAGCTGGCTTAAGGGCCCCCACGGGTTAGGCCCCTGGAGCTGGGGTCAAGGCCCCCATGTGTTGGGCCCCTGGAGTTGGGGTCAGGGCCCGCACGGGTTAGGCCCCTGGAGCTGGGGTTAGGGCGCGTACGGGTTGGGCCACTGTAGCTGGGGTCATTGCCCCCACGGGTTGGGCCCCTGGAGCTGGGGTCAGGACACTCACGGGTTGGGCCCCTGGAGGAGGGCCTGACCCCAACTCCCCGGGCCCAACCCGTGTGGGCCATGACCCCAGCTCCAGAGACCAAACCAGTGGGGGCCTTGACCCCAGCTCCAGGCGCCGAACTCGTGGGGTCCTGACGCCACCCTCAAGAACTCAACCCGTGGGGGCCCTGACGCCAGCTGGACGGCCTAACCCGTGGGGGCCATGACTCCAGCTCCAGAGGCCCAACCCGTGCGCGCCCTAAGCCCAGCTCCAGATGCCCCACCTGTGCGGGCCCTGACCCCAGCTCCCGGACCCCACCCGTGGGGGCCCTGACCCCAGCTCCAGAGGCCCAACCCGTGCGTGCCCTGACCCCAACTCCAGGGGCCCAACCCGTCGGGGTCCTGACCCCAGCTCCAGGGGCCCAACCCGTGCGGGCCATGAACCCAGCTCCAGGGGCCCAACCGTGCGGGCCCTTACCCAAGCTCCAGGGGCACAATCCGTGTGGACCCAGACCCCAGCTCCAGGGGCCCAACCCGTGGGGGCCCTGACCCCAGCTCCAGGGGCGCAGACCATGCGGGCCCTGCCCCCAGCTCAAGGGGCCGAAATCGTGGGAGCCCTGAGCCCAACCTCAAGGGCCCAACCCGTGCGGGTCCTGATCCCAGCTCCAGGGGCCCATCCCATGCGGACCCTGATCCCACCTCCAGAAACCCAACACGTTTGGGTCCTGAACCCAGCTCCAGAGGCCCAACCTGTAGGCGCCCTGACCCCAGGTCTAGGGCCCAAACCCGTGGTGTCCCTGACCGCAGCTCCAGGGGCCCAATCCGTGGGGGCCCTGACCCCAGCTCCAGGGGAACAACCCGTGCGGGGCCTGACTCCTGCTCCAGGGGCCCAACCCGTGGTGGCCCTGACCCCAGCTCCAGGGGCCCAAACTGTTGGGGTCCTGACCCCAGGTCCAGGTGCTCAACCCCTGCGAGCCCTGACCTCAGCTCCAGGGGCACAACCAGCGAGTCCCCTAACCCCAGCTCCAGGGGTCCAACCCGTGCGGGGCCTCACCCCAGTTCCAGAGGCCCAACCGATGCGTCCCTCACCCCATCTCCCGGGGCCGAACTCGTGTGGGCCCTGACCCCAGCTCCAGGGCCAAACCTGTGGGGGCCCTGACCCCAGTTCCTGGGGCCCAACCCTTGCGGGCGATGAACCCAGCTCCAGGGCCCCAACCGTGCGGGCCCTTACCCAAGCTCCAGGGGCACAATCCGTGTGGACCCAGACCCCAGCTCCAGTGGTAAACCCGTGGGGGCCCTGACCCCAGCTCCAGGGGCCCAGACCATGCGGGCCCTCCCCCCAGCTCCAGGGGCCACACCCGTGGGGGCCCTGACCCCAGCTCCAGGGGCCTAACCAGTGTGGGCCCTGACCCCCGCTCTAGGTGCCCCAACAGTGGGGGCCCTGAGACCAGCTCCAAGGGCCCAACCCGTGCGGTCCCTGACCCGACCTCCAGGGGCTCCACCCTTGGGGGCCCTGACCCAAGCTCCAGGGGCCCAACCCGTGGGGGCCCTGATCCCAACTGCAGAGGCCCCACCCATGGGGGCCCTGACCCTAGCTCCAGGGGTCCCACCCTTGCTCGCCCTGACCGCAGTTCCAGGGGCCCCACCCGTGCAGGCCCTGACCCCAGCTCCAGTGGCCCCACCCATGGGGGCCCTGACCCCAGCTCCAGGGGCCTCACCCGTGCGGGCCCTGACCCTAGCTCCAGGGGCCGAACTCGTGGGATCCTTGACCCCAGCTCCAGGGGCCCAACCTGTGTTGGTCCTGACCCCAGCTCCAGGGGCCCAACCTGTAGGTGCCCTGACACCAGCTCCAGGGCCCAAACCCGTGCGGGTCCTGACCGCAGCTACAGGGGCCCAATCCAAGCAGGCCGTAACCGCAGCTCCAGGGGCCCAACCTGTGGGGGTCCTGACCCCAGTTCCAGGTGCCCAACCCCTGCGGGCCCTGACCCCAGCTCCAGAGGCTCAACCCGTGGGGGCCCTGGCCCCAGCTGCAGTTACCCAACCCGTGGGGGCCCTGACCCTATCTGCAGGGGCACAACCCTTTCGTGCCCTGACCCCACCTCCAGGGACCAGACCCGTGCGTCCCCTAACCCCAGTTCCAGGGGCCCAACCCGTGGAGGACGTGAACCCAAATCCAGGGGCCACAACCGTGGAGGCTCTGACCCCAGCTCCAGAGACCCCACCCGTCTCGGCCCTGACCACAGATCCAGGGGCCCAATCCATGGGGGTCTGGAACCCTGCTCCAGAGCCCCAACCCGTGTGGGTCCTGACCCCAGCTCCAGGGGCAACTCCCGTGGCGGCCCTGACCCCAGCTCCAGGGGCCCAACCCGTGCGGGGCCTCACCCCAGTTCCAGAGGCCCAACCGATGCGTCCCTCACCCCATCTCCCGGGGCCGAACTCGTGTGGGCCCTGACCCCAGCTCCAGGGCCAAACCTGTGGGGGCCCTGACCCCAGTTCCTGGGGCCCAACCCTTGCGGGCGATGAACCCAGCTCCAGGGCCCCAACCGTGCGGGCCCTTACCCAAGCTCCAGGGGCACAATCCGTGTGGACCCAGACCCCAGCTCCAGTGGTAAACCCGTGGGGGCCCTGACCCCAGCTCCAGGGGCCCAGACCATGCGGGCCCTCCCCCCAGCTCCAGGGGCCACACCCGTGGGGGCCCTGACCCCAGCTCCAGGGGCCTAACCAGTGTGGGCCCTGACCCCCACTCTAGGTGCCCCAACAGTGGGGGCCCTGAGACCAGCTCCAAGGGCCCAACCCGTGCGGTCCCTGACCCGACCTCCAGGGGCTCCACCCTTGGGGGCCCTGACCCAAGCTCCAGGGGCCCAACCCGTGGGGGCCCTGATCCCAACTGCAGAGGCCCCACCCATGGGGGCCCTGACCCTAGCTCCAGGGGTCCCACCCTTGCTCGCCCTGACCGCAGTTCCAGGGGCCCCACCCGTGCAGGCCCTGACCCCAGCTCCAGTGGCCCCACCCATGGGGGCCCTGACCCCAGCTCCAGGGGCCTCACCCGTGCGGGCCCTGACCCTAGCTCCAGGGGCCGAACTCGTGGGATCCTTGACCCCAGCTCCAGGGGCCCAACCTGTGTTGGTCCTGACCCCAGCTCCAGGGGCCCAACCTGTAGGTGCCCTGACACCAGCTCCAGGGCCCAAACCCGTGCGGGTCCTGACCGCAGCTACAGGGGCCCAATCCAAGCAGGCCGTAACCGCAGCTCCAGGGGCCCAACCTGTGGGGGTCCTGACCCCAGTTCCAGGTGCCCAACCCCTGCGGGCCCTGACCCCAGCTCCAGAGGCTCAACCCGTGGGGGCCCTGGCCCCAGCTGCAGTTACCCAACCCGTGGGGGCCCTGACCCTATCTGCAGGGGCACAACCCGTTCGTGCCCTGACCCCACCTCCAGGGACCAGACCCGTGCGTCCCCTAACCCCAGTTCCAGGGGCCCAACCCGTGGAGGACGTGAACCCAAATCCAGGGGCCACAACCGTGGAGGCTCTGACCCCAGCTCCAGAGACCCCACCCGTCTCGGCCCTGACCACAGATCCAGGGGCCCAATCCATGGGGGTCTGGAACCCTGCTCAAGAGCCCCAACCCGTGTGGGTCCTGACCCCAGCTCCAGGGGCAACTCCCGTGGCGGCCCTGACCCCAGCTCCAGGGGCCCAACCCGTGCGGGCCCTGACCCCAGCTCCAGGGGCCAAATCCGTGAGGGCCCTGACCCCAGCTCCAGGGGCCCCACCAGTGCGGGCTCTGACCCGAGCTCCTGGGGCCCAACCCGTGGGGGCCCTAACCCCAGCTCCAGGGGTCTGACCCGCGCGGGCCCTTACCCCAGCTCGAGGGGCCCAACCCGGGGGGGCCCAGAGCCCAGGTCCAGGGGCCCAACCCGTACGGGTCGTGACCCGAGCTCCAGGGGCCACACCCGTGGGGAGCCTGACCCCATATGCAGGGGCCCAACCCGTGTTGGCCCTGTCCCCAGCTCCAGGGGCCCCACCCATGCGGGCCCTGACCGCAGCTCCAGGGGCCCAATCCGTGGGGGCTGTGACCCCAGCTCCATGAGCTCCACCCGGGTGGACCCTGACCCCATCTGCAGGGGCCCAACCCGTTCGGGCCCTGACCCTAGCTCCAGTGGCCCATCCTGTGCGGGCCGTCACTCCTGCTCCACGGGCACAACCCGTGCGTGCCCTCACCTCTGCTCCAGGGGCCCAACCCCTAGGGCCCTCAACCCAAGCTCCAGGGGCCCAACCCCTCAGGGCCCCAACCGAAGCTCCAGGGGCCCAACCCCTGGAGGCCCCAACCCCAGCTCCAGGGGCCCAACCCCTGGGGGCCCCAACTGTAGCTCCAGGGGCCCAAGCCCTGGGGCTCCAACCCCAGCAATAGGGTCCCAGCCCCGTGGGCCCCAACCGTAGCTCGAGGGGCCTAACCCCTCAGAGCAAAAACCCCAGCAATAGGGGCGCAGCCCCTGGAGACCCCAACCCCAGTTCCAGGGGCCCAACCCCTGGGGGCCCCAACCGTAGCTCCAGGGGCCCAACCCCTGGGGCCACAACCCCAGCGCCAGGGGCCCAAACCCTGCGGGCCCCAACGTCAGCAATAGGGGCCCTACCCCTGGGGGCCCCAATCCCAGCTCCAGGGGTCCAACCCCTGGAGGCAACAACCGTAGCTCCAGGGCCCCAACCCTTGGGGGCCCTAACCTCAGCTCCAGGGGCCCAACCCCTGGGGGCCCCAACCGTAGCTTCAGAGGCCCAACTCCTGGGGGCCCGAACCGCAGCAATAGGGGCCCAACCCCTGGGGGCCCCAACCCCAGCTCCATGTGCCCATCCCCTGGGGGACCCAACCGTAGCTGCAGGAACCCAACCCCTGGGGGTCCCAACCCCAGCTCCAGGTGCCCAACCCCTGGGGGCCCCAGCCGCAGCAAAAGGGGCCCAGGACCTGGCGGCCCCAACCCCAGCTCCGGGATCGCAACCCCTGGGGGCCCCAACCGTAGCTGCAGGGGCCCAACCCCTAGGGGCCCCAACCCAAGCTCCAGGAGCCGAATCCCTGGGGGCCCCAACCGCAGCAATAGGGGCCCAGCCCCTAGGGCCCCAACCCCAGGTCCAGGGGCCCAATCCCTGGGGCCCTCAACCCCAGGTCCAGGGTCCCAACCCCTGGAGGCCCCAACCACAGCTCCAAGGCCCAACCCCTGGGGGCCCGAACCCCAGGTCCAGGGGCCTAACCCCTGGTGGCCCCAACCCCAGGTCCAGGGACCCAAACCCTGGGGGCCACAACCGTAGCTCCAGGGGCCCAACCTCTGGGGGTCCGAACCCCAGCAATAGGGGCCAACCCCTGGAGGCCACAACCCCAGCTCCAGGGGCCCAACCCCTGGGGGTCCGAACCCCAGCAATAGGGGCCCAACCCCTGGAGGCCACAACCCCAGCTCCAGGGGCCCAACTCCTGGGGGCCCCAACCCCAGCAATTGGGGTCCAACCCCTGGGAGCCCTAACCGTAGCTCCAGGGTCCCAAACCCTGGGGGACTCAACCCCCGCTCCAGGGTCCCAACCTCTGGGGACGCCAACCATTGCTCCAGGGGCCCTACCCTTCGGGGCCCCAACCCCAGCTCCAGGGGCCCAACGCCTGGGGGCCCCAACCCCAGCTCCAGGGGTCCAAATCCTGGGGGTCCCATTCCCAGCTCCAGGGGCCCAACCCCTGAGGGGCCCCAACACCAGCAATAGGGTCTCAACCACTGGGGGCCCCAACCCCACCTCCAGGGGCCCAACCCCAGCTCCAGGGGCCCAACCCCTGGGACCCCAACCATAGCTCCACGGGCCCAACCCCTGGGGGCCCCAACCGTAGCTCCAGGGGCCCAACCCCTGGGGGTCCCAACCGTAGATCCAGGGGCCCAACCTCTGGGGGCCCCAACCATAGCTCCAGGGGCCCAACCCCTGGGAACCCCAACCCCAGCAATAGGGGCTCAGTCCCTTCGGGCCCCAACCCCAGCTCCAGGGGCCCAACCCCTGGAGGCCCCAACTGTAGCTCCAAGGGCCCAACCCCTGGTGGACCCAACCCCAGCAATATGGGCCCAACCCCTGGGGGCCCCAACCCCAGCTCCAGGGGCCCAACCCCTGGGGTCCCACCAATAGCTCAAGGGGCCCAACTCCTGGGGGCCCCAACCCGAGCAATAGAGGACCAACCCCTAGGGGCCCAAACCCCAGCTCCAGGGGCCCAACCCCTGGGGGCCCAAACCATAGTTCCAGGGGTCCAGTCCACGGGGGCCCCAACCCCAGCAATAGGGGCCCAAACCCTGGGGGCCCCAACTCCAGCTCCAGGGGCCCAACTCCTGGGGGCCCGAGCCGTAGCTCTAGGGGCCCAACCTCTGGTGGTCCCAACTGTAGCTTCAGGGGCCCAAACCCTGGGGATCCCAAACCCAGCAATAGGGGCCCAACGCCTGGGGGCGCCAACCCCAGCTCCAGGGGCACAACACCTGGTGGCCCCAAAAGTAGTTCAAAAGGCCCAACCCCTGGAGACCCCAAGCCCAGCTCCAGGGGCCCAACCCCTGGAGGCCCCAAAAGTAGCTCCAGGGGCCCAACCCCTGGGGGCCCCAACTGTGGCTTCAGAGGCCCAACCCCTGGGGGCCAAACACCAGCAATAGGGGCCCAACCCCTGGGGGCCCCAACCCCAGCTCCACGGGCCCAACCCCTGGGGCCCCAACCGTAGCTCCAGGGGCCCAACCACTGGGGGCCCCAACTGTGGCTTCAGGGGCCCAACCCCTGAGGGCCCAACCCCAGCAATAGGGGCCCAACCCCTGGGGTCCCAAACCCCAGCTCCTGGGGCCCAACCCCTGGGGCCCCAACCGTAGCTCCACGTCCCAACCCCGGAGGGCCTCAACCCCAGCAATAGGGGCCCAGACCCTGGGGGCCCCAACCCCTGCTCCAGGGGCCCAACCCATGGGAGCCCCAACCGTAGTTCCAGGGGCTCAAACCCTGGGGGTCACAACCCCAGCAATAGGGCCCCAAACCCTGGGGGCCACAACCCCAGCTCCAGGGACAAAACACCTGGGGGCCTCAGCCCCAGCAATAGGGGCCAAACCCCGGGGAGCCCCAACCCCAGCTCCAGGGGCCCAACCCCTGGGGGTCCAAATCGTAAATCCAGGAGCCCAACCCCTTGGGGCCACAACCCCAGCAATAGGGCCCCAAACCCTGGGGGCCACAACCCCAGCTCCAGCGGCCCAACCCTTCGTGGCCCCAATCCCAACTCTAGGGGCCCAACCCCTGGGGCTCTCAACTCCAGCTCCAGGGGCCCAACCCCTGGGGGCCCCAACCGTAGCTCCAGGAGCCCAAGTCCTGGGGGCCCCAACCCCAGCAATAGGAGCCCAACCCCTGAGGGCCCTAACCCCAGGTCCAGGGTCCCAATCCCTAGGGGCCCCAACCGTAGCTCCAGGGGTCCAACTCCTGGGGCCTCAAACGTAGCTCCAGGGTCCCAACCCCTGGGGGCCCCATTCCCAGCTCCAGGGGCTCAGCCCCTGGGGGCCCCAACCGTAGCTCCAGGGGCCCAACCCCTGAGGCCTCATCCCCAGCTCCAGGGGTCTAAACCCTGGGGCCCTCAACCACAGCTCCAGGGGCCCAACCCCAGGGGGCCACAACCCCAACAATAGGGGCCCAGCCCCTGGGGGCCCCAACCCCAGCTCCAGAGTCCAAACCCCTGAGGGCCCCAACCCCAGCAATATTGGCACAATCCCTGGGGGCCCCAACCCCACCTCCAGGGGCCCAACCCATGGGGGCCCCTACCGTAGCTCCAGGGGCCCAACCCCTGGGGGCCCCAACCCCAGATCCAGGGGCCCAACCCCTGGGGCCCCAACCGTAGCTCCTGGGGCCCAACCCCTGGGGGCCCCAACCCCAGCTCCAATGGCCCAACCCCTAGGGATCCCAACCGTAGCTCCAGGGGCCCAACCCCTTGGGGCCTCAACCCGAACTCCAAGGGTCGAACCCCTGGGGCCCAAACCGTAACTCCAGGGACCCAACCCCTGGAGCCCCAACCCCACCTCCAGAGGCCCAACCCCTGGGGTCCTTAACCCCAGCTCAAGGTGCCCAACCCCTGGGGGCCCCAACTGTAGCTCCAGCGGCCCAACCACTGGGGGCCTCAACCCCAGCTCCAGGGTCCCAACCCCTGGGGGCCCCAACCCCAGCAATACGGGCCCAGACCCTGGGGGCCCCAACCCCAGCTCCAGGGTCCCAACCCCTGGGGGCCCCAACCGTAGCTCCAGGGGTCAACTCCTGGGAGCCTCAGCCCCAGCAATAGGAGCCCAACCCCTGGGGGCCCCAAGCGTAGCTCCAGGGACCCAACCCCTGGAGACTCCAACCGTAGCTCCAGGGGCCCAACCTCTGGGGGCTCCATCCATAGCTCCAGGGGACCAACCCCTGGGGGCCCCAACCGTAGCTCCAGGGATCAACTCCTGGGAGCCCCAGCCCCAGCAGTAGGAGCCCAACCCCTGGGGGCACCAACCGTAGCTCCAGGGACCAACCTCTGGGAGCCCCAAACCCAGCTCCCGGGACCCAACCCCTGGGGGCTGCAACCCCAGCAATAGGGGCCCAGCCCCTGGGGGCCCCAACCCCAGCTCCAGGGGCCCAAACCCTGCGGCCCTCAACCCCAGCTAAAGGGGCCCGACCCGTCGGGACAGCAACCGTAGCTCCAGGGACCTGTTAGCCCCAACCCCAGCTTCCGGGGCCCTACCCCGGGGGCCCCAATCCCAGCTCCAGAGGCCCAACCCCTGGTGGCCCCAACCGCAGCTCTACGGGCCCAACCTCTGGGGCCCTCAACCCCAGCTAAAGGGGCCCAACCCGTGGGGAGAGCAACCGTAGCTCCAGGGACCAAACCCTGTTAGTCCCAACCCCAGCTCCCGGGCCCAACCTCAGGGGCCCCAACCCAAGCTCCAGGAGCCCAACCCCTTTCGGGCCCCAACCGTAGCTCCAGGGGCCCAACCCCTGGGGCCCTCAACCCCAGCTCCAGGGGCCCAAACCCTGGGGCCCTCAACCCCAGCTCCAGGGCCCAACCCCTGGGGTTCCAAATCACAGCTCCAGGGGCCCAACTCCTGGGGGCCCCAACCGTAGCTCAAGGGGCCCAACCCATGGGGGTCCCAACCCCAGCTATGACGGTCCAACCCCTGGGGGCCCCAACCCCAGCTCCAGGGGCCCAACCCCTTTGGGGCCCCAATCATAGCTCCAGCCGCCCAACCCCTGGGGGCCCCAACCCGATCACCAGGGGCCCAACCCCTGGGGCCCTAAAACCCAGCTCTAGGAGGCCAACCCCTAGGGGCCCCAACCGTAGCTCCAGGGGCCCAACCCCTGGAGGCCCCAATCCCAGGAATAGGGGCCCAACCCCTGGGAGCCCCAACCACAACTCTAGGGGCCCGACTCCTGGGGACCCCAACCGTAACTCCAAGGACCCAACCGCTTGGGGCCCCAACCCCAGCTCCAGGGGCCCAACCCCTGGGGCCCCAACTGCAGCTCCAGGGGCCCAACCCCTGGGGGCCCCAAACATAGCTCCAGGGGCGCAATAACTCTGGGACCCAACCCAAGCAGTAGGGGCCCAACCCCTGGGGGCCCAAACCGTAGCTCTATGGGCCCAACCCCTGGGGCCCCAACCCCAGCAATAGGGAGCCAACCCCTGGGGCCTCAACCGTAGCTCCAGGGGCCCAACCCCTGGGGGCCCCAACCATAGCTCCAGGGGACCAACCCCTGGGGGCCCCAACCCCAGCTCCAGGGGCCCAAACCCTGGGGGCCCCAACGTTAGCTCCAGGGTCCCAACCCCTGAGAGTCCCAACCCCAGCTCCAGAGGTCCAACCCCTGGGGCCCCAACCATAGCTCCAGGGGCCCATGCCCTGAGGGCCCCAACCGTAGCTTCAGGGGCCCAACCCCTGGGGCCCTCAACCCCAACTCCAGGGGCCGAACCCCTCGGGATAACAACCGTAGCTCCAGGGGCCCAACCCCTCGGGGCCCCAACCCCAGTAATAGGGGCCCAACGCTTGCGGGCCCCAACCGTAGCTCCAGGGGTCCAACCCCTCGGGTCCCCAACCCCAGAAATAGGGGCCCAGCCCCTGGGGCCCCAACCGTATCTCCAGGGGCCCAGCCCCTGGGGGCCCCAACCCCAGCTCCAGGGGCCCAAACCCTGGGGGCCCCAACCGTAGCTCCAGCGGCCCAACCCCTGGGGGCCCAAACCATAGCTCCAGGAGCCCAACCCCTGGGGGCCTCAACCCCAGTTTCAAGGGCCCAACACCTACGGGCCCCAACCCCAGCAATAAGGGCCCAGCCCCTGGGGCCCGAACCCCAGCTCCAGGGGCCCAAACCCTGGGGGCCCGAAGCCCAGCTCCAGGGGCCCAACCCCTGGATCCCCAACCGTAGCTCCAAGGGCCCAACCCTGGGGGCCCCAACTGTAGCTTCAGGGTCGCAACCCCTCGGGGCCCCAACCCCAGCAATAGTGGCCCAGCCTCTCGAGGCCAAAAGCCCAGGTCCAGGGGCCCAACCCCTGGGGGCCCCAAGCCCAGCTCTAGGGGACCAACCCGTCGAGGCCCGAACCGTAGCTCCAGGGGCCCAACCCCTGGGGGCCCAAACCCCAGCTCCAGGGGCCCAACCCCTCGGGGCCCCAACCGTATCTCCAGGGGCCCAACCCCTGAGGGCTCAACCCCAGCAATAGGGACCCAGCCCCTGGGGCCCAAACCATAGCTCCAGGGGCCCAACCCCTGGGGCCCTCAACCCCAGCTCCAGGGGCTCAATCCCTCTGGACCCCAACTGTAGCTCCAGGGGCCCAACCCCTGGATGCCCCAACCCCAGTAATAGGGGCCCAACGCTTCTAGGCCCCAACCGTAGCTCCAGGGGCCCAACCCCTTGGGGCCCGAACCCCAGAAATAGGGGCCCAGCCCCTGGGGACCGAACCGTATCTCCAGGGGCCCAGCCCCTGGGGGCCCCAACCCCAGCTCCAGGGGCCCAACCCCTGGGGGCCCCAACCACAGCAATAGGGGTCCAACCCCTGGGGGGTCCAACCCCAGCTCCAGGGACCCAACCCCTGGGGACCCCAACCGTAGCTCCAGGGGCCCAACCCCTGGGGCCCCCAACCCCAACTCCAGCGGCCAAACCCCTTGGGGCCCCAACCGTAGCTCCAGGGGCCCAACCCCTGGGGGCCACAACCCCAGCAATAGGGGCCCAACCCCTGGGGGCCTCAACCCAAACTCCAGGGGAACAACCCCTGGGGGCCCCAACCCCAGCTCCAGGGGCCCAATCCCTGGTGCCACAACCGTAGCTCCAGGGGCCCAACCCCTAGAGGCCACAACCCCAGCTCCAGGGGCCCAACCCCTGTGGGCCCCAACCGTAGCTCCAGGGGCCCAACCCCAGGGAGCCCCAACCCCAGCTCCAGGGTTCCAACCCCTGGGGCCCCAACCGCAGCTCCAGGGGTCCAAGCCCTGGGGGCCCCAACCGTAGCTTCAGGGGCCCAAGCCCTGGGGGCCAAACCCCCACCAATAGGGGCCTAGCTCCTGAGGGGCTCAACCCCAGCAATAGGGGCCCAACCCCAGGGAGCCCCAACCATAGCTCCAGGGGCCCAACCCCTGGGGTCCCAACCCCAACTCCAGGGGCCAAACCCCTGGGGGCCCCAACCCCAGGAATAGGGGCCCAGCCCCTGGGGGCCCCAACCCCCGCTCCAGGGGCCCAAACCCTGGGGCTCTTAACCCGAGTTCCAGGGACCCAACCCCTGGGTGCCCCATTCCCAGCTCCAGGGGCTCAACCCCTGGGGGCCACAACCGTAGCTCCAGGGGCCCAACCCCTGGGGGACCCAACCCCAGCTCCAGAGGCCCAACACCTGGGGGACCCAACCCCAGCAATAGCGATCCAGCCCCTGGGGCCCCAAGCGTAGCTCCAGGGGCCCAACTCCTGGGGGACCCAACCCCAGCTCCAGGGGCCCAACACCTGGGGTCTCCAACCCGAGCAATACGGGCCCAGCCCCTCGAGGCCCCAACCCCAGTTCCAGGGACTCAACCCCTGGGGGCCCTAACCCCAGCTCCAGGGGCCCAAACCGTGGGGTCCCCAACCGTAGTTCCAGGGGCCCAACCCCTGAGGGCTCAACCCCAGCGGCAGGGGCCCAACCCCTGGGGCCCCAACCGTAGCTGCAGGGGCCTAACCTCTTGGGGCCCCAACCGTAGTTCCAGGGGCCCAACCCCTGGAGGTCCAACCGTAGCTCCAGGGGCCCAAACTCTGGGGCCCTCAACCCCAGCTCCAGGGGCCCAACCGCTTTTCCCCCAACCCTAGCAATAGGGGCCCAGCCCCTTGGGGCCACAACCCCAGCTCCAGGGGCCCAAACCCTGGGGCCCTCAACCCCAGCTCCAGGGACCGAACCCCTGGGGGCCCCAACCGTAGCTCCAGGGTCCCAACCCCAGCTCGTCCCGACCCCAGCTCCAGGGACCGAACCCCTGGGGGCCCCAACCGTGGCTCCAGGGTCCCAGCCCCAGGGAGTCCCAACCCTAGCTCCAGGGTTCCAACCCATGGGGCGCAAACGTAGCTCCAGGGGCCCAAGCCCTGGGGGCCCCAACAGTAGCTCCAGGGGCCCAACCCCTGGGGCCCCAACCCCAGCAGTAGGGGCCCAGCCCCTGGTTGCCCCAACCCCAGCTCCAGGGGCCCAACCCCTGGGGGCCCCAACCGTAGCTCCAGGGGCCCAACCCCTGGGGGCCCAACCCCAGCAATCGGGGCCCAACCCCTGGGTGCCCCATTCCCAGTTCCAGGGGTCAACCCCTGGGGCCCCAACCGTAGCTTCAGGGGCCCAAGCCCTGGGGGCCCCAACCGTAGCTCCAGGGGCCCAACCCCTGGGGCCCCAACCCCAGCAGTAGGGGCCCAGCCCCTGGTTGCCCCAACCCCAGCTCCAGGGGCCCAACACCTGGGGCCCCAACCGTAGCTCCAGGGGCCCAACCCCTCGGGGCTCCAACCCCAGCTCCATGGGCCCAACCTCTGAGGCTCCAACCGTAGCTCCAGGGGCCCAACCCTGGGGGCCCCAACCATAGCTCCAGGGGCCCAACCCCTCGGGGCCTCAACCGAAGCAATAGGGGCCCAGCCCCTCGAGGTCCGAACCCCAGCTCCAGGGGCCCAACCCTGGGGGTCCCAACCCCAGCTTCAGGGGCCCAGCCCCTGGGGGCTACAACCGTAGCTCCAGGGGCCCAACCCCTGGGATACCCAACCCCAGCAATAGGGGCCTAACCCCTGGGTGCCCCAACTGTAGCTCCAGGGGCCCAACCCCTGGGGGCCCCAACCGTGGCCCTGGAGAACCATGAGTAGTAATGAGCACGATCGTATTCATCACCATGCAATTTTGACAGGTTTCCACGGCCCTTTTATTGACATGAATAAAAAGTGTATTAAATATCAGGGTGGATTAATAAAAAAGTTAAATAATATTGTAATCTAGGTTTATAAAGGGAATTTTCTAAGGCAAAACCTGTTTGGTAAGCACAGGATTAAAAGGTATTGAAACTAGTCAATATCAATGTAGGTTAAGAAAAAACATTAAAAACTAAGTTTAAAAGGATAATTAACTGAAGCAAAACCTGTTTTGTAAGCACATAACCAAAAAGTATAAAGAAATACTTATAAACTAGGTTTGAAAAAAATTGACAAAGGCAAAGCCTGTTTGGTAAGCACAGCATAAAAACTTTATAAAAAAGTGGCTAAGAAAAACACAATAAAGCTTAGGGTAAACTTAAAAAAAGTTTACCTTTGCAGTCTTTTTGTAAAACGAGGTAGCTTTTTTGGTTTAACCCTAGCAAATAAAACACATTAAAACTAATTAATACCAATGTAGGTTAAGAAAAAACGAAGTTTAAAAGGAAAATTGACAAAGGCAAAGCCTGTTTGGTAAGCACGGGGTAAAAAAGTATTTAAACTATTCAATATCATTGCAGATTAAGAAAAAAGAGCAAAGATAGAGAGCACATGGCGGAATCAGAATGAGACAGAGAGAGAAGCAGGCACAGTCTGTTTAGTAAGCACAGGGTAAAAAAGCATTCAGAATCAGGGCGGGTTACAAGACAAGAAAAGCGAAGAGAGAGTCCACTTTGCAAAGAGCAAAGATAGAGAGCACAGGGTAGGATTGAAGAGAAAGAGAGAGAATTGTTACCTTTTCCCGTCTTTCTGTAGAATGAGGCAGCTTTCCTGGTACAAACCCTCTCAGGCTTGTTATCACCGCCTTTGGATCGGACCAATCAGAGGTGGTTTTACAACAGCATCATAGAATTCATTTTCCTGAACCAATCCTATTGTCTCAAGACTTTAAGCAAGAGCCAGCGCCCCCTTCTTTCCCCCCTTCCTTTTATCTGTTTTTTCTTATCTAAAGAAACAGACCCGCAGCATTTTCCCGCCAAGTAGCCCTTTTACAAAGATGTTTTTATAAAAGTTAAAACCACAAGCTTTTTGTAATACACCATTTTTAAAGTTTTTCCCTAGGTTTTAAACTAACAGGTTTTTTTTGGTTTTTTTTTAGTAAAAACAATGTGAAAGTCGGGCAAAGCACCTGTTAGCAAAGAAGCCTCTGTGAGCAGTGGGTCAGAGATAAAAAGGCTACTTCTTTCCCAAACTTTTTAACAAACACAAGTTACAGTTACATTAAGTTTTGCAAAGGGATAATGACTCGAAAAGACAAACCTAAGACACAACCCTTTTGTATGTGTTGTAATAAAAAATTATGCAGAAGCACCCTAGATTTTTTTTTAGTAACAGGCGGTTTATAGTCCCCATATTTAGTAAACCTGCGGATTAGAGAGAAGATTGCTTTTTTCCCCACTTTTTAACAAATAAAGGTGAAAAGGAAACCTGAAGACCCATTGTCTTTATTTAGGCATAGGTGTTTTAATAACATGTAAGTGTGCAAAAACAGTTTAGGGTTATAAAACTAATGTGTCGTAACAAAAAAAGGTTGTTTTTTTTTAATTGTAGGCTAACCCGGGCCATTTTTTAGTAAAAACAGCAGGCTTTTGCAGCAGCTGTTAGCAAAAAACAGCCTCTGTAAGTCAGTAAATTAAAAATAAAAAGAACAAAACATAACAAGGTCTTCTTTTAAAGCAAAAGAACGCCAAAAACAGTATTAAAAAGCATACTAATTTACTATCAAAACTAAGATTTTAACCATTAAAGTTTAAAAGCTAAGGTGTGTAGCCAAAAACCTTCCCGCGTTTTTTTAAAAAACTAACTAAGACAACTCCCCCTCCGCTCTTAGCTAAACAGCCAGAGCCTTCGGCTTTTTTTTACCCTGTAACAAAAGCTAAATACTGTTTTAAAATGTGTTTTTAAAGTAATACCTAATTTTTTTAACTTACTAACAATGAAAAATAAGTTGTGTAAAAGTTTAACGTGGTTTATTTTTAAATTAGCAGTTTTGTTTTAGAAACTAAGGCCATAAGACAAATTAAAGAAATACAGGTTGCAGTTTTTAAAAAGTTTTTGGTTACAAGGGTGTAAATGGGTACATTACCATTTACAAACGCTTTTTATTAACTGTTTAAACACATTTACTATAAAAAAATAACATTTTTAGCCATTAAAGCTAAAGTATATAGGCACTCCCCAAGCCACACCCGCCTTTTTTCCTAGAAAAGTGCCCTTTACACACCCTGTTTTTTTAAAGAAACGCCTTTTTAAATATTAATTTTGGGGGGTGGAGGGCAAAACCTTTTTTTAAAAACAGGTTTAAACCTATAAATAGAGGAACAAAAAACTGAACAAGCCTGTTAAAGAAATATTGCTAATACAAGACTTTTACCGTTATGGGGAGCAACAACATGGTACGAAACCTTACTTTAATTTGTGTGGGTCGCCAAGGTATTACACCAGTTTTATGCTTAGTTAAAAGGCAATATTTTTTCTTTTAAATAGGACGCGGCCTTTTTTCTTGACATTCCAGATGCCGCGCTACAAGCTTTAAACTTTGGTAAGGTAATTAATATGCTACACAATTAATTTATTTTTAAGATAAAATGTTTTAAAAAATTTTATTTTTTTAATTTAGAACAAGATGGAAGTCAAAACCACCCAATAGTTTTCCTGAAATTCCAGAAGAAGGTGTGAACTGTTTTTTAAATATGTGTTTTTTAAAATAAAAAATCTGATGTTGGAAATAGTGTGCATTTTAGGGGCTTGAAAACCCTTAACGCTTTTACTGTGCCGTTGTACCGCCCCAGCGTGGTGTAAACAATAAGAGCGCTTTATTTTGTACATTGTATTTAAACGCGGATTTTAGCCCCCTTATTGCTAAAACGTTTTTAAAATATATATATTTGAGGAACAGCTTTGTTGTTGTTTGTTTTTTAGCACGGCTTTTTTTTTACTTTCTGTTTATGTATCTCGGCAGACTCATCAAGCGTTATTCTTCAATAAGAAATGTTGGAGCGGAGCGCGCTTAAAGACGCCAAGAAATTTCCTTTGGGGCAGCTGCAGTTGGAAGCAAGCGTATTAAGCACAGCGATTTTGAACAGCCCTGCGCATCCAAATCCCTTATTGCACAAAACCAGCCGGCACTAAAAAAGGCCAAAAAGTCTACCCCTAAAACAGCATTCGTTTTCAGGGAGGGGGGAAAGGGGCTCAGACCCCCCGCTTTTGAACGACCCAAAGCTACCTCTACAACTTCCAGGAACCATGGTAAGCGAAGAAGAGTAGTTAAAGCCCCTAGTTTTCAACAGACCTTTACCTCCCAGCTCCAGGGCCCAACCTGTGCGAACCCTCACCCCAACTCCCCGGGCCCAACCCGTGTGGGCCATGACCCCAGCTCCAGAGGCCAAACCAGTGGGGGCCTTGACCCCAGCTCCAGGCGCCGAACTCATGGGGTCCTGACGCCACCCTCAAGAACTCAACCCGTGGGGGCCCTGACGCCAGTTCCAGGGGCCCCACCCGTGGGGGCACTGACCCCAGCTCCAGAGGCCCCACCAGTGCGGGCCCTGACCCCAGCTCCAGGCACCGAACTCGTGGGGGCCCTGACCCCAACCTCAAGGGCCAAACTCGTGGGTGCCCTGACCCCAGCTCCAGGGGCCCCACCCGAGTGGGTCCTGACCCCAGCTCCAGGGGCCTAAGCCGTGGGGGCCCCAACCCCAGCTCCAGGGGCCCAACCCCTGGGGCCCCAACTGCAGCTCCAGGGGCCCAACCCCTGGGGGCCCCAAACATAGCTCCAGGGGCGCAATAACTCTGGGACCCAACCCAAGCAGTAGGGGCCCAACCCCTGGGGGCCCAAACCGTAGCTCTATGGGCCCAACCCCTGGGGCCCCAACCCCAGCAATAGGGAGCCAACCCCTGGGGCCTCAACCGTAGCTCCAGGGGCCCAACCCCTGGGGGCCCCAACCATAGCTCCAGGGGACCAACCCCTGGGGGCCCCAACCCCAGCTCCAGGGGCCCAAACCCTGGGGGCCCCAACGTTAGCTCCAGGGTCCCAACCCCTGAGAGTCCCAACCCCAGCTCCAGAGGTCCAACCCCTGGGGCCCCAACCATAGCTCCAGGGGCCCATGCCCTGAGGGCCCCAACCGTAGCTTCAGGGGCCCAACCCCTGGGGCCCTCAACCCCAACTCCAGGGGCCGAACCCCTCGGGATAACAACCGTAGCTCCAGGGGCCCAACCCCTCGGGGCCCCAACCCCAGTAATAGGGGCCCAACGCTTGCGGGCCCCAACCGTAGCTCCAGGGGTCCAACCCCTCGGGTCCCCAACCCCAGAAATAGGGGCCCAGCCCCTGGGGCCCCAACCGTATCTCCAGGGGCCCAGCCCCTGGGGGCCCCAACCCCAGCTCCAGGGGCCCAAACCCTGGGGGCCCCAACCGTAGCTCCAGCGGCCCAACCCCTGGGGGCCCAAACCATAGCTCCAGGAGCCCAACCCCTGGGGGCCTCAACCCCAGTTTCAAGGGCCCAACACCTACGGGCCCCAACCCCAGCAATAAGGGCCCAGCCCCTGGGGCCCGAACCCCAGCTCCAGGGGCCCAAACCCTGGGGGCCCGAAGCCCAGCTCCAGGGGCCCAACCCCTGGATCCCCAACCGTAGCTCCAAGGGCCCAACCCTGGGGGCCCCAACTGTAGCTTCAGGGTCGCAACCCCTCGGGGCCCCAACCCCAGCAATAGTGGCCCAGCCTCTCGAGGCCAAAAGCCCAGGTCCAGGGGCCCAACCCCTGGGGGCCCCAAGCCCAGCTCTAGGGGACCAACCCGTCGAGGCCCGAACCGTAGCTCCAGGGGCCCAACCCCTGGGGGCCCAAACCCCAGCTCCAGGGGCCCAACCCCTCGGGGCCCCAACCGTATCTCCAGGGGCCCAACCCCTGAGGGCTCAACCCCAGCAATAGGGACCCAGCCCCTGGGGCCCAAACCATAGCTCCAGGGGCCCAACCCCTGGGGCCCTCAACCCCAGCTCCAGGGGCTCAATCCCTCTGGACCCCAACTGTAGCTCCAGGGGCCCAACCCCTGGATGCCCCAACCCCAGTAATAGGGGCCCAACGCTTCTAGGCCCCAACCGTAGCTCCAGGGGCCCAACCCCTTGGGGCCCGAACCCCAGAAATAGGGGCCCAGCCCCTGGGGACCGAACCGTATCTCCAGGGGCCCAGCCCCTGGGGGCCCCAACCCCAGCTCCAGGGGCCCAACCCCTGGGGGCCCCCAACCACAGCAATAGGGGTCCAACCCCTGGGGGGCATAACCCCAGCTCCAGGGGCCCAACCCCTGGGGACCCCAACCGTAGCTCCAGGGGCCCAACCCCTGGGGCCCCCAACCCCAACTCCAGCGGCCAAACCCCTTGGGGCCCCAACCGTAGCTCCAGGGGCCCAACCCCTGGGGGCCACAACCCCAGCAATAGGGGCCCAACCCCTGGGGGCCTCAACCCAAACTCCAGGGGAACAACCCCTGGGGGCCCCAACCCCAGCTCCAGGGGCCCAATCCCTGGTGCCACAACCGTAGCTCCAGGGGCCCAACCCCTGGGGGCCCCAACCCCAGCTCCAGGGGCCCAACCCCTGTGGGCCCCAACCGTAGCTCCAGGGGCCCAACCCCTGGGGGCCCCAACCCCAGCTCCAGGGGTCCAAGCCCTGGGGGGCCCCAACCGTAGCTTCAGGGGCCCAAGCCCTGGGGGCCAAACCCCCACCAATAGGGGCCTAGCTCCTGAGGGGCTCAACCCCAGCAATAGGGGCCCAACCCCAGGGAGCCCCAACCATAGCTCCAGGGGCCCAACCCCTGGGGTCCCAACCCCAACTCCAGGGGCCAAACCCCTGGGGGCCCCAACCCCAGGAATAGGGGCCCAGCCCCTGGGGGCCCCAACCCCCGCTCCAGGGGCCCAAACCCTGGGGCTCTTAACCCGAGTTCCAGGGACCCAACCCCTGGGTGCCCCATTCCCAGCTCCAGGGGCTCAACCCCTGGGGGCCACAACCGTAGCTCCAGGGGCCCAACCCCTGGGGGACCCAACCCCAGCTCCAGAGGCCCAACACCTGGGGGACCCAACCCCAGCAATAGCGATCCAGCCCCTGGGGCCCCAAGCGTAGCTCCAGGGGCCCAACTCCTGGGGGACCCAACCCCAGCTCCAGGGGCCCAACACCTGGGGTCTCCAACCCGAGCAATACGGGCCCAGCCCCTCGAGGCCCCAACCCCAGTTCCAGGGACTCAACCCCTGGGGGCCCTAACCCCAGCTCCAGGGGCCCAAACCGTGGGGTCCCCAACCGTAGCTCCAGGGGCCCAACCCCTGAGGGCTCAACCCCAGCGGCAGGGGCCCAACCCCTGGGGCCCCAACCGTAGCTGCAGGGGCCTAACCTCTTGGGGCCCCAACCGTAGTTCCAGGGGCCCAACCCCTGGAGGTCCAACCGTAGCTCCAGGGGCCCAAACTCTGGGGCCCTCAACCCCAGCTCCAGGGGCCCAACCGCTTTTCCCCCAACCCTAGCAATAGGGGCCCAGCCCCTTGGGGCCACAACCCCAGCTCCAGGGGCCCAAACCCTGGGGCCCTCAACCCCAGCTCCAGGGACCGAACCCCTGGGGGCCCCAACCGTAGCTCCAGGGTCCCAACCCCAGCTCGTCCCGACCCCAGCTCCAGGGACCGAACCCCTGGGGGCCCCAACCGTGGCTCCAGGGTCCCAGCCCCAGGGAGTCCCAACCCTAGCTCCAGGGTTCCAACCCATGGGGCGCAAACGTAGCTCCAGGGGCCCAAGCCCTGGGGGCCCCAACAGTAGCTCCAGGGGCCCAACCCCTGGGGCCCCAACCCCAGCAGTAGGGGCCCAGCCCCTGGTTGCCCCAACCCCAGCTCCAGGGGCCCAACCCCTGGGGGCCCCAACCGTAGCTCCAGGGGCCCAACCCCTGGGGGCCCAACCCCAGCAATCGGGGCCCAACCCCTGGGTGCCCCATTCCCAGTTCCAGGGGTCAACCCCTGGGGCCCCAACCGTAGCTTCAGGGGCCCAAGCCCTGGGGGCCCCAACCGTAGCTCCAGGGGCCCAACCCCTGGGGCCCCAACCCCAGCAGTAGGGGCCCAGCCCCTGGTTGCCCCAACCCCAGCTCCAGGGGCCCAACACCTGGGGCCCCAACCGTAGCTCCAGGGGCCCAACCCCTCGGGGCTCCAACCCCAGCTCCATGGGCCCAACCTCTGAGGCTCCAACCGTAGCTCCAGGGGCCCAACCCTGGGGGCCCCAACCATAGCTCCAGGGGCCCAACCCCTCGGGGCCTCAACCGAAGCAATAGGGGCCCAGCCCCTCGAGGTCCGAACCCCAGCTCCAGGGGCCCAACCCTGGGGGTCCCAACCCCAGCTTCAGGGGCCCAGCCCCTGGGGGCTACAACCGTAGCTCCAGGGGCCCAACCCCTGGGATACCCAACCCCAGCAATAGGGGCCTAACCCCTGGGTGCCCCAACTGTAGCTCCAGGGGCCCAACCCCTGGGGGCCCCAACCGTGGCCCTGGAGAACCATGAGTAGTAATGAGCACGATCGTATTCATCACCATGCAATTTTGACAGGTTTCCACGGCCCTTTTATTGACATGAATAAAAAGTGTATTAAATATCAGGGTGGATTAATAAAAAAGTTAAATAATATTGTAATCTAGGTTTATAAAGGGAATTTTCTAAGGCAAAACCTGTTTGGTAAGCACAGGATTAAAAGGTATTGAAACTAGTCAATATCAATGTAGGTTAAGAAAAAACATTAAAAACTAAGTTTAAAAGGATAATTAACTGAAGCAAAACCTGTTTTGTAAGCACATAACCAAAAAGTATAAAGAAATACTTATAAACTAGGTTTGAAAAAAATTGACAAAGGCAAAGCCTGTTTGGTAAGCACAGCATAAAAACTTTATAAAAAAGTGGCTAAGAAAAACACAATAAAGCTTAGGGTAAACTTAAAAAAAGTTTACCTTTGCAGTCTTTTTGTAAAACGAGGTAGCTTTTTTGGTTTAACCCTAGCAAATAAAACACATTAAAACTAATTAATACCAATGTAGGTTAAGAAAAAACGAAGTTTAAAAGGAAAATTGACAAAGGCAAAGCCTGTTTGGTAAGCACGGGGTAAAAAAGTATTTAAACTATTCAATATCATTGCAGATTAAGAAAAAGAGCAAAGATAGAGAGCACATGGCGGAATCAGAATGAGACAGAGAGAGAAGCAGGCACAGTCTGTTTAGTAAGCACAGGGTAAAAAAGCATTCAGAATCAGGGCGGGTTACAAGACAAGAAAAGCGAAGAGAGAGTCCACTTTGCAAAGAGCAAAGATAGAGAGCACAGGGTAGGATTGAAAAGAAAGAGAGAGAATTGTTACCTTTTCCCGTCTTTCTGTAGAATGAGGCAGCTTTCCTGGTACAAACCCTCTCAGGCTTGTTATCACCGCCTTTGGATCGGACCAATCAGAGGTGGTTTTACAACAGCATCATAGAATTCATTTTCCTGAACCAATCCTATTGTCTCAAGACTTTAAGCAAGAGCCAGCGCCCCCTTCTTTCCCCCCTTCCTTTTATCTGTTTTTTCTTATCTAAAGAAACAGACCCGCAGCATTTTCCCGCCAAGTAGCCCTTTTACAAAGATGTTTTTATAAAAGTTAAAACCACAAGCTTTTTGTAATACACCATTTTTAAAGTTTTTCCCTAGGTTTTAAACTAACAGGTTTTTTTTGGTTTTTTTTTAGTAAAAACAATGTGAAAGTCGGGCAAAGCACCTGTTAGCAAAGAAGCCTCTGTGAGCAGTGGGTCAGAGATAAAAAGGCTACTTCTTTCCCAAACTTTTTAACAAACACAAGTTACAGTTACATTAAGTTTTGCAAAGGGATAATGACTCGAAAAGACAAACCTAAGACACAACCCTTTTGTATGTGTTGTAATAAAAAATTATGCAGAAGCACCCTAGATTTTTTTTTAGTAACAGGCGGTTTATAGTCCCCATATTTAGTAAACCTGCGGATTAGAGAGAAGATTGCTTTTTTCCCCACTTTTTAACAAATAAAGGTGAAAAGGAAACCTGAAGACCCATTGTCTTTATTTAGGCATAGGTGTTTTAATAACATGTAAGTGTGCAAAAACAGTTTAGGGTTATAAAACTAATGTGTCGTAACAAAAAAAGGTTGTTTTTTTTTAATTGTAGGCTAACCCGGGCCATTTTTTAGTAAAAACAGCAGGCTTTTGCAGCAGCTGTTAGCAAAAACAGCCTCTGTAAGTCAGTAAATTAAAAATAAAAGAACAAAACATAACAAGGTCTTCTTTTAAAGCAAAAGAACGCCAAAAACAGTATTAAAAAGCATACTAATTTACTATCAAAACTAAGATTTTAACCATTAAAGTTTAAAAGCTAAGGTGTGTAGCCAAAAACCTTCCCGCGTTTTTTAAAAAACTAACTAAGACAACTCCCCCTCCGCTCTTAGCTAAACAGCCAGAGCCTTCGGCTTTTTTTACCCTGTAACAAAAGCTAAATACTGTTTTAAAATGTGTTTTTAAAGTAATACCTAATTTTTTTAACTTACTAACAATGAAAAATAAGTTGTGTAAAAGTTTAACGTGGTTTATTTTTAAATTAGCAGTTTTGTTTTAGGCCATAAAACAAATTAAAGAAATACAGGTTGCAGTTTTTAAGAAGTTTTTGTTTAAAAGGGTGTAAATGGGTACATTACCATTAAAAAAGGCTTTTTATTAACTGTTTAAACACATTTACTATAAAAAATAACATTTTTAGCCATTAAAGCTAAAGTATATAGGCACTCCCCAACCCACACCCGCCTTTTTTCCTAGAAAAGTGCCCTTTACACACCCTGTTTTTTTAAAGAAACGCCTTTTTAAATATTAATTTTGGGGGGTGGAGGGCAAAACCTTTTTTTAAAAACAGGTTTAAACCTATAAATAGAGGAACAAAAACTGAACAAGCCTGTTAAAGAAATATTGCTAATACAAGACTTTTACCGTTATGGGGAGCAACAACATGGTACGAAACCTTACTTTAATTTGTGTGGGTCGCCAAGGTATTACACCAGTTTTATGCTTAGTTAAAAGGCAATATTTTTTCTTTTAAATAGGACGCGGCCTTTTTTCTTGACATTCCAGATGCCGCGCTACAAGCTTTAAACTTTGGTAAGGTAATTAATATGCTACACAATTAATTTATTTTTAAGATAAAATGTTTTAAAAAATTTTATTTTTTTAATTTAGAACAAGATGGAAGTCAAAACCACCCAATAGTTTTCCTGAAATTCCAGAAGAAGGTGTGAACTGTTTTTTAAATATGTGTTTTTTAAAATAAAAAAATCTGATGTTGGAAATAGTGTGCATTTTAGGGGCTTGAAAACCCTTAACGCTTTTACTGTGCCGTTGTACCGCCCCAGCGTGGTGTAAACAATAAGAGCGCTTTATTTTGTACATTGTATTTAAACGCGGATTTTAGCCCCCTTATTGCTAAAACGTTTTTAAAATATATATATTTGAGGAACAGCTTTGTTGTTGTTTGTTTTTTAGCACGGCTTTTTTTTACTTTCTGTTTATGTATCTCGGCAGACTCATCAAGCGTTATTCTTCAATAAGAAATGTTGGAGCGGAGCGCGCTTAAAGACGCCAAGAAATTTCCTTTGGGGCAGCTGCAGTTGGAAGCAAGCGTATTAAGCACAGCGATTTTGAACAGCCCTGCGCATCCAAATCCCTTATTGCACAAAACCAGCCGGCACTAAAAAAGGCCAAAAAGTCTACCCCTAAAACAGCATTCGTTTTCAGGGAGGGGGGAAAGGGGCTCAGACCCCCCGCTTTTGAACGACCCAAAGCTACCTCTACAACTTCCAGGAACCATGGTAAGCGAAGAAGAGTAGTTAAAGCCCCTAGTTTTCAACAGACCTTTACCTCCCAGCTCCAGGGCCCAACCTGTGCGAACCCTCACCCCAACTCCCCGGGCCCAACCCGTGTGGGCCATGACCCCAGCTCCAGAGGCCAAACCAGTGGGGGCCTTGACCCCAGCTCCAGGCGCCGAACTCATGGGGTCCTGACGCCACCCTCAAGAACTCAACCCGTGGGGGCCCCTGACGCCAGTTCCAGGGGCCCCACCCGTGGGGGCACTGACCCCAGCTCCAGAGGCCCCACCAGTGCGGGCCCTGACCCCAGCTCCAGGCACCGAACTCGTGGGGGCCCTGACCCCAACCTCAAGGGCCAAACTCGTGGGTGCCCTGACCCCCAGCTCCAGGGGCCCCACCCGAGTGGGTCCTGACCCCAGCTCCAGGGGCCTAAGCCGTGGGGGCCCCAACCCCAGCTCCAGGGGCCCAACCCCTGGGGCCCCAACTGCAGCTCCAGGGGCCCAACCCCTGGGGGCCCCAAACATAGCTCCAGGGGCGCAATAACTCTGGGACCCAACCCAAGCAGTAGGGGCCCAACCCCTGGGGGCCCAAACCGTAGCTCTATGGGCCCAACCCCTGGGGCCCCAACCCCAGCAATAGGGAGCCAACCCCTGGGGCCTCAACCGTAGCTCCAGGGGCCCAACCCCTGGGGGCCCCAACCATAGCTCCAGGGGCCCAACCCCTGGGGGCCCCCAACCCCCAGCTCCAGGGGCCCAAAACCCTGGGGGCCCCCAACGTTAGCTCCAGGGTCCCAACCCCTGAGAGTCCCAACCCCAGCTCCAGAGGTCCAACCCCTGGGGCCCCAACCATAGCTCCAGGGGCCCATGCCCTGAGGGCCCCAACCGTAGCTTCAGGGGCCCAACCCCTGGGGCCCTCAACCCCAACTCCAGGGGCCGAACCCCTCGGGATAACAACCGTAGCTCCAGGGGCCCAACCCCTCGGGGCCCCAACCCCAGTAATAGGGGCCCAACGCTTGCGGGCCCCAACCGTAGCTCCAGGGGTCCAACCCCTCGGGTCCCCAACCCCAGAAATAGGGGCCCAGCCCCTGGGGCCCCAACCGTATCTCCAGGGACCCAGCCCCTGGGGGCCCCCACCCCAGCTCCAGGGGCCCAAACCCTGGGGGCCCCAACCATAGCTCCAGCGGCCCAACCCCTCGGGGCCCAAACCATAGCTCCTGGAGCCCAACCCCTGGGGGCCCCAACCCCAGTTTCAAGGGCCCAACACCTACGGGCCCCAACCCCAGCAATAAGGGCCCAGCCCCTGGGGCCCGAACCCCAGCTCCAGGGGCCCAAACCCTGGGGGCCCCAAACCCAGCTTCAGGGGCCCAACCCCTGGGTCCCCAACTGTAGCTCCAAGGGCCCAACCCTGGGGGCCCCAACCGTAGCTTCAGGGGCGCAACCCCTCGGGGCCCCAACCCCAGCAATAGTGGCCCAGCCTCTCGAGGCCAAAAGCCCAGGTCCAGGGGCCCAACCCCTGGGGGCCCCAAGCCCAGCTCTAGGGGACCAACCCGTGGGGGCCCGAACTGTAGCTCCAGGGGCCCAACCCCTGGGGGCCCAAACCCCAGCTCCAGGGGCCGAACCCCTCGGGGCCCCAACCGTATCTCCAGGGGCCCAACCCCTGAGGGCTCAACCCCAGCAATAGGGACCCAGCCCCTGGGGCCCAAACCATAGCTCCAGGGGCCCAACCCCTGGGGCCCTCAACCCCAGCTCCAGGGGCTCAATCCCTCTGGACCCCAACTGTAGCTCCAGGGGCCCAACCCCTGGATGCCCCAACCCCAGTAATAGGGGCCCAACGCTTCTAGGCCCCAACCGTAGCTCCAGGGGCCCAACCCCTTGGGGCCCGAACCCCAGAAATAGGGGCCCAGCCCCTGGGGACCGAACCGTATCTCCAGGGGCCCAGCCCCTGGGGGCCCCAACCCCAGCTCCAGGGGCCCAACCCCTGGGGGCCCCAACCACAGCAATAGGGGTCCAACCCCTGGGGGGTCCAACCCCAGCTCCAGGGACCCAACCCCTGGGGACCCCAACCGTAGCTCCAGGGGCCCAACCCCTGGGGCCCCCAACCCCAACTCCAGCGGCCAAACCCCTTGGGGCCCCAACCGTAGCTCCAGGGGCCCAACCCCTGGGGGCCACAACCCCAGCAATAGGGGCCCAACCCCTGGGGGCCTCAACCCAAACTCCAGGGGAACAACCCCTGGGGGCCCCAACCCCAGCTCCAGGGGCCCAATCCCTGGTGCCACAACCGTAGCTCCAGGGGCCCAACCCCTAGAGGCCACAACCCCAGCTCCAGGGGCCCAACCCCTGTGGGCCCCAACCGTAGCTCCAGGGGCCCAACCCCAGGGAGCCCCAACCCCAGCTCCAGGGTTCCAACCCCTGGGGCCCCAACCGCAGCTCCAGGGGTCCAAGCCCTGGGGGCCCCAACCGTAGCTTCAGGGGCCCAAGCCCTGGGGGCCAAACCCCCACCAATAGGGGCCTAGCTCCTGAGGGGCTCAACCCCAGCAATAGGGGCCCAACCCCAGGGAGCCCCAACCATAGCTCCAGGGGCCCAACCCCTGGGGGCCCCAACCCCAGCTCTAGGGGCCCAACCCCTGGGGTCCCCAACCCCAGGAATAGGGGCCCAGCCCCTGGGGGCCCCAACCCCCGCTCCAGGGGCCCAAACCCTGGGGCTCTTAACCCGAGTTCCAGGGACCCAACCCCTGGGGGCCCCATTCCCAGCTCCAGGGGCTCAACCCCTGGGGGCCACAACCGTAGCTCCAGGGGCCCAACCCCTGGGGGACCCAACCCCAGCTCCAGAGGCCCAACACCTGGGGGACCCAACCCCAGCAATAGCGATCCAGCCCCTGGGGCCCCAAGCGTAGCTCCAGGGGCCCAACTCCTGGGGGACCCAACCCCAGCTCCAGGGGCCCAACACCTGGGGTCTCCAACCCGAGCAATACGGGCCCAGCCCCTCGAGGCCCCAACCCCAGTTCCAGGGACTCAACCCCTGGGGGCCCTAACCCCAGCTCCAGGGGCCCAAACCGTGGGGTCCCCAACCGTAGTTCCAGGGGCCCAACCCCTGAGGGCTCAACCCCAGCGGCAGGGGCCCAACCCCTGGGGCCCCAACCGTAGCTGCAGGGGCCTAACCTCTTGGGGCCCCAACCGTAGTTCCAGGGGCCCAACCCCTGGAGGTCCAACCGTAGCTCCAGGGGCCCAAACTCTGGGGCCCTCAACCCCAGCTCCAGGGGCCCAACCGCTTTTCCCCCAACCCTAGCAATAGGGGCCCAGCCCCTTGGGGCCACAACCCCAGCTCCAGGGGCCCAAACCCTGGGGCCCTCAACCCCAGCTCCAGGGACCGAACCCCTGGGGGCCCCAACCGTAGCTCCAGGGTCCCAACCCCAGCTCGTCCCGACCCCAGCTCCAGGGACCGAACCCCTGGGGGCCCCAACCGTGGCTCCAGGGTCCCAGCCCCAGGGAGTCCCAACCCTAGCTCCAGGGTTCCAACCCATGGGGCGCAAACGTAGCTCCAGGGGCCCAAGCCCTGGGGGCCCCAACAGTAGCTCCAGGGGCCCAACCCCTGGGGCCCCAACCCCAGCAGTAGGGGCCCAGCCCCTGGTTGCCCCAACCCCAGCACCAGGGGCCCAACCCCTGGGGGCCCCAACCGTAGCTCCAGGGGCCCAACCCCTGGGGGCCCAACCCCAGCAATCGGGGCCCAACCCCCTGGGTGCCCCATTCCCAGTTCCAGGGGTCAACCCCTGGGGCCCCAACCGTAGCTTCAGGGGCCCAAGCCCTGGGGGCCCCAACCGTAGCTCCAGGGGCCCAACCCCTGGGGCCCCAACCCCAGCAGTAGGGGCCCAGCCCCTGGTTGCCCCAACCCCAGCTCCAGGGGCCCAACACCTGGGGCCCCAACCGTAGCTCCAGGGGCCCAACCCCTCGGGGCTCCAACCCCAGCTCCATGGGCCCAACCTCTGAGGCTCCAACCGTAGCTCCAGGGGCCCAACCCTGGGGGCCCCAACCATAGCTCCAGGGGCCCAACCCCTCGGGGCCTCAACCGAAGCAATAGGGGCCCAGCCCCTCGAGGTCCGAACCCCAGCTCCAGGGGCCCAACCCTGGGGGTCCCAACCCCAGCTTCAGGGGCCCAGCCCCTGGGGGCTACAACCGTAGCTCCAGGGGCCCAACCCCTGGGATACCCAACCCCAGCAATAGGGGCCTAACCCCTGGGTGCCCCAACTGTAGCTCCAGGGGCCCAACCCCTGGGGGCCCCAACCGTGGCCCTGGAGAACCATGAGTAGTAATGAGCACGATCGTATTCATCACCATGCAATTTTGACAGGTTTCCACGGCCCTTTTATTGACATGAATAAAAAGTGTATTAAATATCAGGGTGGATTAATAAAAAAGTTAAATAATATTGTAATCTAGGTTTATAAAGGGAATTTTCTAAGGCAAAACCTGTTTGGTAAGCACAGGATTAAAAGGTATTGAAACTAGTCAATATCAATGTAGGTTAAGAAAAAACATTAAAAACTAAGTTTAAAAGGATAATTAACTGAAGCAAAACCTGTTTTGTAAGCACATAACCAAAAAGTATAAAGAAATACTTATAAACTAGGTTTGAAAAAAATTGACAAAGGCAAAGCCTGTTTGGTAAGCACAGCATAAAAACTTTATAAAAAAGTGGCTAAGAAAAACACAATAAAGCTTAGGGTAAACTTAAAAAAAGTTTACCTTTGCAGTCTTTTTGTAAAACGAGGTAGCTTTTTTGGTTTAACCCTAGCAAATAAAACACATTAAAACTAATTAATACCAATGTAGGTTAAGAAAAAACGAAGTTTAAAAGGAAAATTGACAAAGGCAAAGCCTGTTTGGTAAGCACGGGGTAAAAAAGTATTTAAACTATTCAATATCATTGCAGATTAAGAAAAAAGAGCAAAGATAGAGAGCACATGGCGGAATCAGAATGAGACAGAGAGAGAAGCAGGCACAGTCTGTTTAGTAAGCACAGGGTAAAAAAGCATTCAGAATCAGGGCGGGTTACAAGACAAGAAAAGCGAAGAGAGAGTCCACTTTGCAAAGAGCAAAGATAGAGAGCACAGGGTAGGATTGAAGAGAAAGAGAGAGAATTGTTACCTTTTCCCGTCTTTCTGTAGAATGAGGCAGCTTTCCTGGTACAAACCCTCTCAGGCTTGTTATCACCGCCTTTGGATCGGACCAATCAGAGGTGGTTTTACAACAGCATCATAGAATTCATTTTCCTGAACCAATCCTATTGTCTCAAGACTTTAAGCAAGAGCCAGCGCCCCCTTCTTTCCCCCCTTCCTTTTATCTGTTTTTTCTTATCTAAAGAAACAGACCCGCAGCATTTTCCCGCCAAGTAGCCCTTTTACAAAGATGTTTTTATAAAAGTTAAAACCACAAGCTTTTTGTAATACACCATTTTTAAAGTTTTTCCCTAGGTTTTAAACTAACAGGTTTTTTTGGTTTTTTTTTAGTAAAAACAATGTGAAAGTCGGGCAAAGCACCTGTTAGCAAAGAAGCCTCTGTGAGCAGTGGGTCAGAGATAAAAAGGCTACTTCTTTCCCAAACTTTTTAACAAACACAAGTTACAGTTACATTAAGTTTTGCAAAGGGATAATGACTCGAAAAGACAAACCTAAGACACAACCCTTTTGTATGTGTTGTAATAAAAAATTATGCAGAAGCACCCTAGATTTTTTTTTAGTAACAGGCGGTTTATAGTCCCCATATTTAGTAAACCTGCGGATTAGAGAGAAGATTGCTTTTTTCCCCACTTTTTAACAAATAAAGGTGAAAAGGAAACCTGAAGACCCATTGTCTTTATTTAGGCATAGGTGTTTTAATAACATGTAAGTGTGCAAAAACAGTTTAGGGTTATAAAACTAATGTGTCGTAACAAAAAAAGGTTGTTTTTTTTTAATTGTAGGCTAACCCGGGCCATTTTTTAGTAAAAACAGCAGGCTTTTGCAGCAGCTGTTAGCAAAAACAGCCTCTGTAAGTCAGTAAATTAAAAATAAAAAGAACAAAACATAACAAGGTCTTCTTTTAAAGCAAAAGAACGCCAAAAACAGTATTAAAAAGCATACTAATTTACTATCAAAACTAAGATTTTAACCATTAAAGTTTAAAAGCTAAGGTGTGTAGCCAAAAACCTTCCCGCGTTTTTTAAAAAACTAACTAAGACAACTCCCCCTCCGCTCTTAGCTAAACAGCCAGAGCCTTCGGCTTTTTTTTACCCTGTAACAAAAGCTAAATACTGTTTTAAAATGTGTTTTTAAAGTAATACCTAATTTTTTTAACTTACTAACAATGAAAAATAAGTTGTGTAAAAGTTTAACGTGGTTTATTTTTAAATTAGCAGTTTTGTTTTAGAAACTAAGGCCATAAGACAAATTAAAGAAATACAGGTTGCAGTTTTTAAAAAGTTTTTGGTTACAAGGGTGTAAATGGGTACATTACCATTTACAAACGCTTTTTATTAACTGTTTAAACACATTTACTATAAAAAAATAACATTTTTAGCCATTAAAGCTAAAGTATATAGGCACTCCCCAAGCCACACCCGCCTTTTTTCCTAGAAAAGTGCCCTTTACACACCCTGTTTTTTTAAAGAAACGCCTTTTTAAATATTAATTTTGGGGGGTGGAGGGCAAAACCTTTTTTTAAAAACAGGTTTAAACCTATAAATAGAGGAACAAAAAACTGAACAAGCCTGTTAAAGAAATATTGCTAATACAAGACTTTTACCGTTATGGGGAGCAACAACATGGTACGAAACCTTACTTTAATTTGTGTGGGTCGCCAAGGTATTACACCAGTTTTATGCTTAGTTAAAAGGCAATATTTTTTCTTTTAAATAGGACGCGGCCTTTTTTCTTGACATTCCAGATGCCGCGCTACAAGCTTTAAACTTTGGTAAGGTAATTAATATGCTACACAATTAATTTATTTTTAAGATAAAATGTTTTAAAAAATTTTATTTTTTTAATTTAGAACAAGATGGAAGTCAAAACCACCCAATAGTTTTCCTGAAATTCCAGAAGAAGGTGTGAACTGTTTTTTAAATATGTGTTTTTTAAAATAAAAAAATCTGATGTTGGAAATAGTGTGCATTTTAGGGGCTTGAAAACCCTTAATGCTTTTACTGTGCCGTTGTACCGCCCCAGCGTGGTGTAAACTATAAGAGCGCTTTATTTTGTACATTGTATTTAAACGCGGATTTTAGCCCCCTTATTGCTAAAACGTTTTTAAAATATATATATTTGAGGAACAGCTTTGTTGTTGTTTGTTTTTTAGCACGGCTTTTTTTTACTTTCTGTTTATGTATCTCGGCAGACTCATCAAGCGTTATTCCTCAATAAGAAATGTTGGAGCGGAGCGCGCTTAAAGACGCCAAGAAATTTCCTTTGGGGCAGCTGCAGTTGGAAGCAAGCGTATTAAGCACAGCGATTTTGAACAGCCCTGCGCATCCAAATCCCTTATTGCACAAAACCAGCCGGCACTAAAAAAGGCCAAAAAGTCTACCCCTAAAACAGCATTCGTTTTCAGGGAGGGGGGAAAGGGGCTCAGACCCCCCGCTTTTGAACGACCCAAAGCTACCTCTACAACTTCCAGGAACCATGGTAAGCGAAGAAGAGTAGTTAAAGCCCCTAGTTTTCAACAGACCTTTACCTCCCAGCTCCAGGGCCCAACCTGTGCGAACCCTCACCCCAACTCCCCGGGCCCAACCCGTGTGGGCCATGACCCCAGCTCCAGAGGCCAAACCAGTGGGGGCCTTGACCCCAGCTCCAGGCGCCGAACTCATGGGGTCCTGACGCCACCCTCAAGAACTCAACCCGTGGGGGCCCTGACGCCAGTTCCAGGGGCCCCACCCGTGGGGGCACTGACCCCAGCTCCAGAGGCCCCACCAGTGCGGGCCCTGACCCCAGCTCCAGGCACCGAACTCGTGGGGGCCCTGACCCCAACCTCAAGGGCCAAACTCGTGGGTGCCCTGACCCCAGCTCCAGGGGCCCCACCCGAGTGGGTCCTGACCCCAGCTCCAGGGGCCTAAGCCGTGGGGGCCCTGACCACAGCTCCAGTTGCCCAACCCGTGGGGGCCCTGACCCCATCAGCAGGGGCCCAACCCGCTTGGGCCCTAACCGCAACTCCAGGGGCCCAACCCGTGCGGGCCCTGACCCCAGCTCCAGGTGCCGATCTCGTGGGGGCCCTGACTACAGCTCCAGGGCTCCAACTAGTGTAGGCCCTGACCCGAGCTCTAGTGGCCCCACTCGTGTGGGTCCTGACCCCAAATCCAGGCGCCCAATCCGTAGGGGCCCTGACCCCAGCTCCAGGGGCCCAACCCGTGCGTTGCCTGACCCCTGCTCCAGGGGCCCAACCCGTGGGGGCCCTGACCCCAGCTCCAGTGGCCTAACTCCAGGGAGACTTGGAAATCGCAGAGATGCTTAATGACTTCTTTGTTTCGGTCTTCACTGAGAAGTCTGAAGGAATGTCTAGTATAGTGAATGCTTACAGGAAGAGGGTAGGTTTAGAAGAGAAAATAAGAAAAGAGCAAGTAAAAAATCACTTAGAAAAGTTAGATGCCTGCAAGTCACCAGGGCCTGATGAAATGCATCCTAGAATACTCAAGGAGTTAATGGAAGAGGTATCTGAGCCTCTAGCTATTATCTTTGGGAAATCATGGGAGACGGGGGAGATTCCAGAAGACTGGAAGGGGGCAAATATAGTGCCCATCTATAAAAAGGGAAATAAAAACAACCCAGGAAACTACAGACCAGTTAGTTTAACTTCTGTGCCAGGGAAGATAATGGAGCAGGTAATCAAAGAAATCATCTGCAAATACTTGGAAGGTGGTAAGGTGATAGGGAATAGCCGGCATGGATTTGTAAAGAACAAATCGTGTCAAACTAATCTGATAGCGTTCTTTGATAGGATAACGAGCCTTGTGGATAAGGGAGAAGCGGTGGATGTGATATACCTAGACTTTAGTAAGGCATTTGATACGGTCTCACATGATATTCTTATAGATAAGCTAGGAAAGTACAATTTAGATGGGGCTACTATAAGGTGGGTGCATAACTGGCTGGATAACCGTACTCAGAGAGTAGTTGTTAATGGCTCCCAATCCTGCTGGAAAGGTATAACAAGTGGGGTTCCGCAGGGTTCTGTTTTGGGACCGGTTCTGTTCAATATCTTCATCAACGATTTAGATGTTGGCATAGAAAGTACGCTTATTAAGTTTGCGGATGATACCAAACTGGGAGGGATTGCAACTGCTTTGGAGGACAGGGTCAAAATTCAAAATGATCTGGACAAGTTGGAGAAATGGTCTGAGGTAAACAGGATGAAGTTCAATAAAGATAAATGCAAAGTGCTCCACTTAGGAAGGAACAATCAGTTTCACACATACAGAATGGGAAGAGACTGTCTAGGAAGGAGTATGGCACAAAGAGATCTAGGGGTCATAGTGGACCACAAGCTTAATATGAGTCAACAGTGTGAAACTGTTGCAAAAAAAGCAAACATGATTCTGGGATGCATTAACAGGTGTGTTGTAAACAAGACACGAGAAGTCATTCTTCTGCTTTACTCTGCGCTGGTTAGGCCTCAACTGGAGTATTGTGTCCAGTTCTGGGCACCACATTTCAAGAAAGATGTGGAGAAATTGGAGAGGGTCCAGAGAAGAGCAACAAGAATGATTAAAGGTCTTGAGAACATGACCTATGAAGGAAGGCTGAAGGAATTGGGTTTGTTTAGTTTGGAAAAGAGAAGACTGAGAGGGGACATGATAGCAGTTTTCAGGTATCTAAAAGGGTGTCATCAGGAGGAGGGAGAGAACTTGTTCACCTTAGCCTCCAATGATAGAACAAGAAGCAATGGGCTTAAACTGCAGCAAGGGAGATTTAGGTTGGACATTAGGAAGAAGTTCCTAACTGTCAGGGTAGTTAAACACTGGAATAGATTGCTTAGGGAAGTTGTGGAATCTCCATCTCTGGAGATATTTAAGAGTAGGTTAGATAAATGTCTATTAGGGATGGTCTAGACAGTATTTGGTCCTGCCATGAGGGCAGGGGACTGGACTCGATGACCTCTCGAGGTCCCTTCCAGTCCTAGAGTCTATGAGTCTATGAGTAATCTGTGCCCCCCATAAACCACCTAATCCCCATGGGAACCCCTACAGCCAGGATGTTGGTATCTGTCCCCCTATAAATCTCCTAAGCCCTCTGGAACCCTTCCAGTCTGAACGTAGGTATCTGTGACCCCCAGAAATCCCCGAATGCCCCAGGAACCCCTACAGCCTGGACTTAGATATCTGTGACTCCAACGAACCTCCTAAACCACCCAGGACCCCTTCAGCTAGGACGTAGGCATCTGTTCCCCCCTCAACCCCCAATCCCCTCGGGACCCCTAGACCCTGGACGTAGGTATCTGTGTCCGCCCCGATTCCCTAAGCACCCCCATTACCCCTTTAGCCTGGACGTAGGTATCTGTACTCCCACAAACCCCCTAAACGTCCCAGCGACCCCTTCAGCCTGGAAGTCCCTATCTGTGACCCCCACGAACCTCTAACCTCCCACGGATCCCTACAGCCTGGACACAGGTGTCTGAGCACCCCACAAACCCCCTAAGCTCCTCGGGACACATCCAGCCTGGATGTATCTGAGCCCCCAGTGAACCGCCTAATCTCCTCGGGACACCGACAGCCTGTACCTAGGTATCTGTGCCCCCCACAAACCCCCTATAACCCCCAGGACCCCTCCAGACTAGATGTAGGTATCTGTACCCCCACAGCCTCCCTGGGACTCCTACAGCCTGGAGGTTCGTATCTGTGCCCCTCATGAAACCCCAACCCCCCCTGTCCCCTCCAGACTGGACATAAGTATCTGTGCACCCCACGAACCCATAAGCACCTGTAGGGACGCCTACAGCATGGACTTGGGTATCTGGGCCCCCCCCAAAACCCCCTAAGCCCACCAGGGACCCCTATAGCCTACAGATAAGTATCTGTGCTCCCTGAACCCCATAAGCTCCCCCTGGACCCATCCAGCCTGGACTTAGGTATCTGTGCCCCACATGAACCCGCTAAGCCCCCCAGGGACCCTCCAGCCTGGATGGAAGTATCTGTGCCCCCCACAACCTCTAAGTGCCGAGAAACCCCTCCAGCCTGGAGGTAGTTATCTGTGCCCACCAGAAACCGCTTTAGCCCCCCCAGGTACCCCTCCAGCCTGGATGCAGATATCTGTGCCCAACACAAACGGCCTAAGCCCCCCCCCCGGGAACCCTCCAGCCTGAACCTAGGTATCTGTGCCCCCCCAACACACTAATTCCCCCTGGAAGCCCTATTGCCTGGAAGTAGGTATCGCTGCCCCCCACAAACCCCCTAAGCCTCCCAGGGACCCCTACAGCCTAGACGTAGGTATCTCTGCCACCCAGAAAACCCCTAATCCACCCAGGGACCCCTACAGCATGGACCTAGGTATCTGTGCCCCCCAGGAACTCCCTAAACCCCCCAGGAACCACTCCAACCTGGACATAGATATCTGTGCCTCCCAAAAAACCCTAAGCCCCCCGGGACCCCTAGAGTATGGAGATAGGTATCTCTGCCATCCGCAAAAACCCCTAATCCTCTCCGGAACCTCTCCAGCCTGGATGTACATATCTGTGCCCCTCCCCACAAACCACCTAAGCCCCCCGGGACCCCTCCAGCCTGGATGTAGGTATCTGTGTCTCCTACACTATCACAAAGCACCCCCCCCAGGGACCCCTCCAGGACATACATAGGTATCTGTGCCCCTCACCAAGTCCCTATACCCACAGGGATCACTGCGCTCACCACAACCCCCTAAGCGTCCAGGGACCCCTTCAGCCTGGACGTAGATATTGCTGTCCTCCAGGAAGCCTTTAATCCCCACCAGGACCTCTACAGCCTGGACACAAGTACCTATGCCCCTCACAACCCCACTAACTCTCCCAGGGTCCCGCCCATACTGGATGTAGGTATCTGTGACCCTACGAACCCCCGTAAGCCCTCGAGGGATCTCTACAGCCTCCAAGTAGATGTCATGCTCTGTGCATTACCCTGTGTGGCCACATGGTGTCACTCTTGCTCCATGCAGGAAATGCTCTGTGTATTACCCTGTGTGGCCACATGGTGTCACTGTTGCTCCATGCAGGAAATGATCTGTGCATTACCCTGCGTGACCACATGGTGTCACTGTTGCTCCATGCACGAAATGATTGGTGCATTACCCTGTGTGGCCACACGGTGTCACTGTTGCTCCATGCGGGGAAATGCTCTGTGCATTACCCTGTGTGGCCACACGGTGCCACTGTTGCTCCATGCAGGAAATGATCTGTGCATTACCCTGCGTGACCACATGGTGTCACTGTTGCTTCATGCAGGAAATGATCTGTGCATTACCCTGCGTGACCACATGGTGTCACTGTTGCTCCATGCAGGAAATGCTCTGTGTATTACCCTGCATGGCCACACGGTGTCACTCTTGCTCCATGCAGGAAATGCTCTGTGCATTACCCTGCGTGGCCACACGGTGCCACTGTTGCTCCATGCAGGAAATGCTCAGTGCATTACCCTGTGTGTCCACACGGTGCCACTGTTGCTCCATGCGGGGAAATGCTCTGTGTATTACCCTGTGTGGCCACACGGTGTCACTGTTGCTCCATGCAGGAAATGCTCTGTGCAGTACCCTGTGTGGCCACACGGTGTCACTCTTGCTCCATGCAGGAAATGCTCTGTGTATTACCCTGCGTGGCCACACGGTGCCATTCTTGCTCCATGCAGGAAATGCTCTGTGTATTACCCTGCGTGGCCACACGGTGCCACTCTTGCTCCATGCAGGAAATGCTCTGTGCATTACCCTGTGTGGCCAAACGGTGTCACTGTTGCTCCATGCAGGAAATGCTCTGTGCATTACCCTGTGTGTCCACACGGTGTCACTGTTGCTCCATGCGGGGAAATACTCTGAGCATTACCCTGCATGGCCACACAGTGTTACTGTTGCTCCATGCGCAAAATGCTCTGGGCATTACTGTGATGGAGTGGGGACTGTCTGTGTGGGGGATGGGAGAGCAGGGGGTGACTTTCGGTGAGGGACAGGACCTAAGCCTGTAACTCGAGCTAGGCAGGGCTGAGAGAGTGAGCACCTTTGCCCGGGAAGCTGGACACAGGAAGGGGTCGGCTGGAGGGAGTTAGTTCAGTTTTGGTTTGGAGCTGGGTAGTTGGAATTCAGAGAATCCCAAACTGGGAACTAAGCTTCCTGAACCCCCAGAAGGACTCGACTGACGGGTCCTGGTTGTGCCCCAAAGCCCTGCTGTATCCTTCGTTCCTGTTGGCCAAAACAACCCTCTGTTTTACTGGCTGGCTGAGTCACTGTGTGTCCCTGGAAGAGGGGTGCAGGGCCAGATTCCACCACACTCCATGACACCCCCTAAGCCTCTCTGGGACCCCTGCAGCTGGGACGTAGGTATCTGTGCCCCCCACCAAACCCCTGAGCCCCCCAGGGACCCCTACAGCCTGGACCTAGATCTCTGTGCCCCCCAGGAACCCCCTAAAACCCCCAGGGACCCCTTCAGCCTGGACATAGGTGGAACCCGTCTGCCAGGCTGAATTGATAGCAGCAAGGACTGGGTTCAATACATAGGGGTCCCTTCCCCATTACGTAATGCAAACCAGATCGAGCCCTCACCCAATGACATGGGAAAATTTTACATACACACCCCTAGGTGCCTCAAAGAGGCAATACTTCCCCTCTCGCAATCATAGAATCTGGGTATAGCAGAAAATGTTTAATAACGTGAGATAAACAACATAGCATTAAATTTGGAAAACACGTCAACTAGGCCGTGTCCTTTTCTCTGGGCTCTAGAATCTAGCAATCTCCAAATCACCCCAAGACTCCAAAGTACAATACCTCAAATATTTCAAGACTCCAGCAACCCCATAATCACCCACAGTCCCGCAGCCCCAGAGTTCAAGAGTCTATCTGCCGGGTTTTCCCCCCTGCCAGGCTGGGTAGAAAGGGGCACCTTACGTGGTCCACTGCTGTCTGCCCTGCCTCTCCGTGGGATTCTGCTTCTACCTTTCCCACAAACTGCTCAGCTCAGTCCACCAGCTGCTCTGCTCCACCAGCCAACCTGTGATCTGCTCCAGCTGTCTCCAAAAACTGCTTAACTTACTTCACTCCGTGAGCCATTCCAAGTGTTCCACAAACTGCTCTTCTCCATCAGCTGCTCTGCAATATTGTTTCAAACTCCCCCACTATTTAACACAGCACTTCAATGACTTCAGCTCAGGAACCTGGATCTTCAGTTATTAAGAAATTCAACAACCAGCTCTACTGTTCAACTGTTAAAAGAGAAAAAGATGTAATTGGTGTTTCTGGCTCATCCAAGGAGCCCACTCCCTTGTCTAGTGAGTGCCACTCAACTGATGGTGAGAATCCCTGTCTCAAAGCTGTTTCACAGTTCCTCATCCACACAATCAGGGTGACAACACTCCACATCTCACACCCCAACAACAAATAAACTGGGGATACCATAGCTGCCAAAGTAACCATCCCAGGCTGCCGTGGCCATGTCACGCACGGTGGGTGTGTCTATGCAAACATGATCAGACCCTGAAATCCTTTTCCACACTTGCCATAATTCACCACCAGATGTGAGGGTAGAGTTCATCCTGCTTCTGCTTACATAGGTATCTGTGCCCCCCACAACCCCCTAATCCCACCAGGACCCATCTAGCCTGGATAATGGTATCTGTGCTCTCCACAAACCTCTAAGCTCCCCAGGGAACCCACAAGCCCAGATGTAGGCATCTGTATGCCCCACACACCCCTTAATACCCACAGGAACCTTCCAGACTGTAGGTAGGTATCTGTGACCCCTAGAGCCCCACAAAGTCCCTCGGGACCCCTACAGCATGGATGTTTGTATCTGTGACCGACAAAAACTGCCTAAGGTACCCAGGGCCACCTACCATCAGGATGTAGGTATCTGTTCCCCCCCCAAACACACCTAATCCCTCCGGAACCCCTCCAGCCTAGATGTAGGTATCTCTGACCCCACGAATCCGCTAAGACATGACAGGACCCCTCCAGCATCGACACAGGTATCTGTGCCCACACAACCCTCCTAAGACCCCCAAAACCCCTCCAGCCTAGACGCAGGTATCTGTGCCCAGCATGAACCCCCTAAGGTCCCTAGGACCCCTCTTGCCTGGATGAATGTATCTGTGCCCCTTACAAACCCCTAAGCCCCCCCCCCAGGATCCCTATAGACCGGACGTAGATATCTGTGCACCCTCACGAACCCACTGATCCTCCCAGCGACCCCTACAGCATGGAAGTAGGTATCAGTACCCCAAAATGCCCCAAAGCAACCCCAGGACCCCTACAGCCTCGATATAGGTATCTGTGCCCCCGCACAACTCCCTAATACCCCCAGAACTCCTCCAGCCTGGACGTAGATATTTGTGACTTCCAGGAACCCCCAAAGCCCTCCCCAGGACTTCTCCAGTCCCTACATAGGTATCACCAGCCTTCTAAGACCCACAGGGACCCCACCAGCCTGGTTATAGCTATGTGTACGCCACACAAACCCCCTAAGCTCCCCAGGGCCCCCTCCAACCGGTACGTAGGTTTCTGTGACCCTTACCAACTCCTTAAACCCCCAGGGACCACTACAGCCTGGACGTATGTATCTATGCTCACCACAACCCCCTAAGCCATCCAGGGACCTCTCCAGCCCTGACGTAGATATTTGTGCCCCTCATGAAGCCCCTAATGCCCACCAGAATGTCTCCAGCCTGGACGTAGCTATCTGTGCCCCCCACGACCCCTAAGCCCCCCAGGTATCTCTACAGCCTCTACATAGGCGTGATGCTCTGTGCATTACCCTGCGTGGCCACATGGAATCACTGTTGCTCCAGCCAGGAAATGCTCTGTGCATTTCCCTGCATGGCCACACAGTGTCACTGTTGCTCCATGCAGGAAATGTTCTGGGCATTAACCAGTGTGGCCACACGGTGCTGTGATGGAGTAGGGACTGTCTGTGTGGGTGATGGGAGAGCAGGGGGTGACTTTAGGACCGGACACGTGCTCAGCCTGTAACCTGAGCTAGGCGGGGGGAGGGGTCAGCACCTTTGCCCGGGAAGCTGCACACAGGAAATGGCCAGCTGGAGGGAGTTGGGTTAGTTCAGTTTCGGTTTTGGTCTGGGTGGTTGGAATTCAGGGATTCCCAAACTGGGAACTAAGTTTCCTGAACCCCTAGAAGGACTTGATTGTGGGGTCCTGCTTGTGCCTCCAAGCTCTGCTGTATCCTTCGCTCCTGTTGTCCAATAAACCTTCTGTTTTACTGGCTGGCTGAGAGCCACTGTGAGTCCCAGGAAGAGGGGTGCAGGACCGGACTCCCCCACACTCCGTGACAGACCCTAAGCCCCTCCGAGACCCCTGCAGCCTGGACGTAGGTATCTGTGCCTCCCACCAAATACCTAAGACACTCAGAGATCCCTCCAGCCTGAACTTAGGTATCTGTGGCCCCACAAACCCCCTAAGCCCCCGAGGGACCTATACAGCCAGAACATTGGCATCTTTACCCCATATAGACTCCATAAGCCCCTTGCGACACTCCAGTGTGCACGTAGGTATATATGCCCCTCAGAAACCCTCTAAGCCCCCAGGAACCCCTACAGCCTGGACATAGGTATTTCCACTCCCACAACCCCCCTAACCCCCCCTCCCGGGACATCTACAATCTGGACGTAGATATCTGTGCCCCTCACAAAACCTCTAACCCCCCCTGGGAACGATACAGCCTGGACATACGTATCTGTGCCCACTCGAACCCCTAAAACCCACTGGTACCCCTACAGCCTGGACATAGGTGTCTGTGGCCCCCACAAATCCCCTAAGACTCCCAGGATGCCTCCAGCCTGGACGTAGGTATCTTTGCCCCCCACTAACCCCCTAAGCCCCCCTGGTAACCCTACAGCCTGGATGTAGGAATATGTGCCCCCCACGAACCCTCTAAGCCCCCATGGGACCCCTAGAGCATGGAGATTGGTATCTGTGTCCCCCCCAAACTCTCTAAGCCCCCCAGGGACCGCTATGGCCTGGACATAGGTATCTGTGCACCCCAAGGCCCCTAAGATCCCCCGGACCTCTGCAGCCTGGCTGTAGGTGTGACGGTGCTGCCCGCGGGAGCCAGCTCAGCTCACTCAATCAGAGTGAATTGCCAGCAAAACAGGGCAGACAAATCCCAAACGCTGCTGGTTATTTCGATACTTAGATTTACCAAGCCAGCACAAAACAGCTTCTGTAGTATCTCACTGGTTACTTAGAAGTTTAAACCACGCAGTTCCCTTAAAGTACCCAGCCTCAGGCCTCCGTCCAGACACACCTGTTAGATATGATGATGATTCCTGAAAATCTTACTTCATCATATAAAAGAAAAGATACTTCCGATCCCAAAGGATCAGCCACATAACCAGGTTCAATTATAACTTAGATTTTACCTAAAATACATGCTATAGCCAATTCTTATTAACTAAGCTAAAATTTATTAGAAAAGAAAAGAGAGAGAGTGAGTGTTGCTTAAAAGATTAATAGACATATAGACTTGAATTCAATTTTTGAGGTTCAGATACAAAGTAGAGATGAGCTTGTAGTTGCCAAAAGTCCTTTTAGAAATAGTCCATAGGTTATAATCCAATGTCCATATTCAGGGTGGCTCCAGTCAATGACTGGGGATCTCAATCCTTGTGGCTTAAGGTTTCCCCCTCTTGAAACCCAAAGCAGATCTGAGATGAAGAAGGATCGTGTCCCAGGTTCTTAAACATTTCCAGCAGCCTTTCAGCCTGAGAAAACAATAGGCTTAACTCTTCTTCCAAACATCCTGGCAATTAGTACATCCATCAAACAGTTCAGATACAGATTACCACAACCTTCAAAGAGACACAGACAATAATACTATTTCACTCAAGTATCATCATAAATGTTAATATTCTTTTTTTGCTCTTTGAATTAAAACTATAGCAATAGACAAGACTTGTTTGCTGACATCACAAGACCTGAGCAAACACATCCCCTTCTACCTCTAACACTGCAGACTTGCATTTCAAAGCTCTGTTCATTTACATATCTTGTTAACCAGTTTTTAAGGTTCACCCACGGGTCAGGTCAGTCGGAGAGGTGAGTTAATTAACTCTTTCTGGCCCTGTCACCTTTCAATGAGATATCAGATTATACTTATAATGTCACAGTCACGGTGAGTTGACTGCTGCAGCTCCCCGTAGACTCTGCCTGCGCCTCTCACCGAGCTGGAGTACAGCAGGCGAGGGGAGAGCACTCAATGTATTGCATCTACACTAGACGCGATATATCAACCCCCGCTGGATCGATCGCTGCCCACTGATTCGGCAGGTGGTATAGACATACCCCGAGTATCTGGTGATCGGAGCTGGACCCCCGAGGGGGACACACTGAAGGAACTCAGGGGTTAAGGTGCCTCTATTGTCAACTGTCAGGGCTGCTGTGGCTCAGAGGAGGGTGCTTGACTGCCTGGCAGGCTTAGGCGCTGCAAGCCTTGGAGGTGGGAGAAGTGAAGCGGCCATGGCGTGCTCGGGGTGCTCGTGCTCAGAGCAGGGGTGAGCTCGGGCGAGGGGGGTGCCGCAGGGCAGAGCAGGAGAGTTGCCACAAGAGGGGAGCCTCAGGGTGGAGGGGGGAGCTGCCACGAGTGGGGCGCCTCAGGGCAGAGGTGCGGGGGGGGGGAGGGTGCAAGGTGGAAGTTTCGCCTAGGGCATGAAACTTCCTTGCACCGGCCCTGCCCCACGGCCTGCCTGCAGCCAGCCCTGCACCCCCTGCCCTGCCCTGCCGGCAGTCAGCCTCTGTCTCCAGCCAGCCCTGCACCTTCTGCTTTGCCTGCACCAGCCGCATCCTCCCTGCCCTGTCTCCAGCCAACCCCTGATGCACCCCCCTGCCTGAAGCCAGCCAGCCCCGCAGCCCTTGCCCTGCCTGAAGCCAGACCCTACCTCCAGCCAACCCCACATCCACTGGTGCCCTGCACTTCCCAGGGCAGTAACCCTGCACATCTGCTTCAATGAGGGGGGCAGGGAGCAGCTGGGACCCACACATGTGCACATCCTAGGGTGACCAGACAGCAAGTGTGAAAAATCGGGACGGCGTGGGGGGTAATAGGATCCTAGATAAGAAAAAGACCCCAAAATTCGGACTGTCCCTATAAAATTGGGACATCTGGTCACCATAGCACACCCCCAGGACTCCTGAGTTCCATTGCTGGGTTTCCTATTGGTTCCTCTGCTGGTTGTTTTCCTTTGCCTGGGGACTTTGGGCAAGTTGCTCCCCACTCTCGGCTCTGTCCCCAGCAGTCAAATGGGGATTTCATATTTTCCCGCTATTGGAAAGTGCTGGGAGAATCCCCCAGCAAAAGCTGCTCTGACAGTGCTAAGCAGCATCTGACCAATCAAGGTCGGAGCTCACTGCCCAGGAGGAGTGCTTGGCTCTGGGGTTTCACTTCAGCCCAGTGCAGAGAGAGAGCCCTAACCATGGAGTTTGGCTCAAGAAGACCAAGTCTCCAATTTGTTAAGGGTGTTTTGAATTTCAATCCTGTGCTCCAAAGTGCTTGGTGTCAGTTGTAAACTTTAGGAGCATGCTCTCCACTCCATTTTCCAAATCATTCATGAAAATATAGAATAGTACCTGACACCGGACTGATCCCTGCCAGACCCACTAGATTCACCCTCCCCGTTGGGCAGCTAAACATGGAGAAGGGCTCCTGGAGTCTTGGCTTTCAAGCAGCTCTGCACCCACATTACACTGATTGCAGCTGGACTACATTTCCCTCGTTTGCTTCTGAGAATGTCCTACGGGACTGTGTCAAAAGCTTTAGTAACACCAAGCTAGATCCCATCTATTGTTTACTCACCTCTACCAGGCCCAGAACCCTGCCAAAGAAGGAAAGAGGATTGGTTTGGAATGATTTGTTCTTGACAATTCCACGCTCACTAGTCATAAGAACCAAATCATCCTGTAGGTGCTGCTGACAAACTGAGTGTTTAAGAATGTATTGCAGGATCTCTCCAGCTATGGCAGTCAGGCTAGCTAGTCTGTAAGTCCCAGAGGTCTTTTTGTTCCCCTTTGAAAGATAGGTCCTGTCTTGTTCATGGATGGGAAGATGTTCTTTTTCAGGGGTCTCAGACAAGAACTGGGGCACAACACCTGGTTTTGTTAAGGCCACAAAAACGGAGGCAGGAACCTCTTCTCTGCTGCTGGCAAAGAACCACAGGTACCTAAAAGATAGGGACTCACATCTTTGAATGGGCTTTAAAAAGGCAGTGGTTAATAAGTTTGGCCCCGACCATTTCTTGTTTCCACAGACTAGACATTTTAGCAAACTTTAGAATTCCTTGGTGCTAAACACTGTGAAACTCCCCTTTCTCATTCACAGAGGCTTTAACGCCCCTTATCTCACTTGGGCTCTAAACTGCCCATAGTTCGAGAACTGTTCTTGTTCCGATTGGACAGATGGGAGAAGGGAAGTGACCTACCCAAGGCCTACACAACAAGGCGATGGCAGAGCCAGAAAGAGAAGCAACCAGTTCTGACTCCTGTTCTAACAGATGAAAACACCCCAGAGCCCAGGAATCGAGATGGTGGGAAAATTTCATTCAAACCGTTTCTGTCCGAAAATCCCATTTAGACTAAACCAGTTTGTTTCTCAAAATCATAACAAGTGGGATGAAAGATCTTTGCAAAAATATTTTGTTGCAAAACAAAAGCATCTCCTCTTTGTCAGAGTGTGTTAAATTGTCTCCTCGCACACAAAGAGGAGACACATCTCAACCGTTAGATAAGATGCTTCAATCTGAGCTAAGTCGTTGCTACTATTAACAATTTCAAAATAAAAAAATACAAATTAAATAGACTATTTCAGCTAATCTATTATGTCATAATCTGCTCTGAGTAAACATGATGGGAAACTTCATATTATGCACTACTTCTAGTGACACTCCCAAATGGATCCGCATCCTTCACCCACCATGAGGTAGGTAAGAGCGGATCATTATTATCCCTACTTGAAAGAGGGAGAAGCTCAGGCTGAGAAAGGAGAATTGACTTGTCTTAGGTCACACAGCCCGTCAGAGGCAGTGTTGGCAATAGGACCCAAGAGCCCTGATTTTCAAACAAACCATCGGATCTTGAATTTCAGACATTGAATGACCTGAATACTGTGCGCTCAGATGAGCTCCAGACCAACAACAGTGACAGTAATTATTCAGCAAGTATTTGAGGAGAACTGCAATGTTAGAGGGAATCATCAACTGCTCAGAGACAATTAATGCAGAGAAGCAGCAAAATTAATCAAAGATAGAACTGGTTCTGACTTATTTACTTGATCTTAAAAGAGAACAACAAGGACCTGAGTCTCCTCCCTGTCAATAACCCCCTGCTCAACCAATCAGGGTAGAGACGGAGGACGGGAGGCTGAGGGTTCTCACCAGAGAGCCCAAAGGATGGCCCAGGTCACCGGTGGGGATCACTGCCCGAGCACTATTTCAGTCCCACATTTTTGGGTGGACCTTCCATAGTGGGAGCTGCAGAGGACTTCCCTGCAACACACACACACACACCTCCATCCTGTTGTTGGGAAGGGAACAGGAGAAAGGACAAAAGAAGCAAGAGAAGAAGAGGAGGGAGGGATGGAGGAAGAGGTGAAACAAAAAGGACAAACCCTAATGTCCCCAGCGATTCTAAGGGACAAAATCCCAGGTGCGCAATAAAATTCTGCCTCCTTAAGCTCGTGTTTTCCATGCCTAGAATTCACTTGTCACCAGATAGATCAGACTGAACAGGTTTCAAACCTCCAGGAGGCTCTTACCTTCTAAACAGGGACGGCTGTTTTCTAGTAAAATCACTACAAGGGAAGGAGGAAACTCGAAAGCGGTTCCTCCTGGCGCTCACGTCCATGACCCCAAATAATCTCTCAGTCCTCAAAGAGAGACCTGGAGAAGGAAACGTGCTGAAGCAAAGCCACAGAGGTCTCTGAGGTTTCCCTGGCCCCTCGCCCCGTCCTGCCTGGCTGATGTCAGCATCTCTCTGTGAGGTCACCACCTCCCCACCACCTTTGACCAATAGTCTGAGGTCCTGCAAAAGGCCTTTGTGATGTCACTACCACACCCCTCCCTTGCTGGGCTAATGTCCTGCCCCTGGCCTGGACCTTTGGAGGTTTGAGCTACTCCTGTGGATCACCCTACTCAAGGAGCGTTCGTTCTAGGCAGCAAGCCGGCTAGACAGGAAAACATCAGACGCTGCTCCCAATGCTACACTCAGTTTTTCAGAAATTAGTCGACTTCATGGTCAGAAGAAACCATTAGAGCGTCTAACCTGCATATCACAGGCCTCCTGTATGACATAACAGCTACTTTGGGGGCAAACACATTCCAGAAAGGCATCTAGTCTTCATTAAATGACATCAGGAGATGGTGAATCCACCACTTTCCTTGGTAGCTTGCTCCTGTGGTGAATCATCCTCGCTGTTGACTATTGTGCCTCAGTTGTAATATGAATTTGTCTCTTTTCACTTTCCAGCCATTGGGTCTTGTTATGCCTTTCTCTGCTCCATTCAAGAGCCCGTAAATACCCAATCTTTTCTCTCCATTAAGGCACTTCAACATTTCAATGAAATCACCTTTCAATCTTCTTTTGATAAGCTAAACAGGTTGAGCTCTTTCAATAGCTCACTGGAAGGCATTTTTCTCCAGCCCTCAGAACATTTGGTGGCTCTTTGCTGCCCTAGCTCCAATTTCACAACATCTTTTTCAAATGAGGACACCAGAACTGGAGGCAGTATAAAGGTTGTATAAAGGTAAAATTAAATAGGTTGCAGAGGAGTTTTTTTTAATTTCGGCTTTTGTTGCTAAAAATTTTGTCTCTCTGCGGTGAGAAAAAACACTCCCCGAATGCCAAAATTTGAGCCATGAAAAGCGGCAGTGTGAACAGCGCTTCATAGGTGGAGCTGTGCTCCCGGTGACGAAGCTCCTGCCCCTCATTGGAGGTAGTTTGGCTTTGTTGCCGGGGAAGCTCTCTCCCAGCAATAAGGACGGCCACACAGCGCACCTTACAATGGCATGGTTAGAGTGGCACAGCTGCACCGTGGTAAGGTGCGCGGTGTAGACACAGCCTCAGAGCTGGGGAAAGCCGACAGGCACTGAGGAGCACAGGGTTCAGACAGAGACATCCGTTAGGAGAGAAACTATTCACAGGGATTCTCTATAGCCTAGTAAGGTGGAGAGGATGGAAGATGATAATGTACAGGTAGGTTCTGATGAGAAACAGTGAAATGAAAGAGTCTCCCTCAATTACATCATGTAATAGCAGACAGCTAAAATGGGACACATTTTAGAAGTGCTTAAATACAAACGCTAAACATCTAAGTATTAAGACTGGTGAATTTGAGTGCCTGGTATTGAGTGACGATATTGATAAAATAGGCATCACAGAAACCCTTGCACCCCCTCCTGCACCCACATGGGGAGACTGACCTGTGTGCATGGAGCAGCTGGCATTGCTGCCCCCCACTCCTCCCTGGAACGCTGCTCATCTGGGCACCCCTAGGGGCTGTGGGGGCAAGAAGTGAGATCATCCGAGCTCCCTGCATCCAGGTCACTTTCCTCAGCCGGGCTGCATAGTGGGAGGGCAGAGAGCAGCAGCTTCTGATGCTCCCCTCACAGCACAGCCCAAGTGGGAAAAGTGACCAGGACGCATGGAGCACATAGGGTTGCTCCTTACTCCCCTCAAACCTCTATGGACCCATGGAGGAGCATTGGGGCAGGGGAGAGCAGTGAGCACCTTTGCACTGCCACACGGTGCCCTTTGACCCCTGGAGCCCTGGGCGGCTATTGGGGGGCACCACCCCTAAGGCCGGCCAGGCTCCCCAGAACGAGCAGCAGAAAACACAGAGACTGGCCACACACTGAGCAGTGGTAGCCTGGGCGGCTCGTAATGGAGGCTCAGGGGGGAGGGGTGTCATAACATTTTTTCCCAGATTTGGACCTTAGCGTCCAAAATATGGGTGTTAGCATGAAAACCTCCAAGCTTAGTTACCAGCTTGGACCTGGTAAAGCTGCCACCAGCCAGGGATTTATACAGTGCCTGGCTCACTGTGGTCTCCCCAAAACCTTCCCCGGGGGACCCCCAGACTCAGATGCCTTGAGTCTCACAACAAAGGGGAATAAACCATTTCCCTTCCCCCTCCTCCCCTCCAGGTGTTCCCTCCCTGGGTTCCTGGAGAGATATACAGAAGCAAGCTCCGTGAATCTAAACAGAGGGACTCCCCCCTCCCTGTTTCCAGTCCTGGAAATAGAAGTACCAAGATAGCTAATCTCTCTTCCCCCTTACCCAGAGGGTATGCAAAGTCAGGCTAGTAAATCTAACACAACGAGATTTTCCCCCTGACTTCTTCCTCCCACCAATTCCCTGGTGAGCTGCAGACTCAATTCCCTGGAGTCCCCATTAAAGAAAAAATCCAACAGGTCTTAAAAAGAAAGCTTTATATAAAAAGAAAGAAAAGGACATAAAAATGGTCTCTCTGTATTAAGGTGACAAATACAGGGTTATTTGCTTAAAAGAAAAAAATGAATAAACAGCCTTATCGAAAAAGAATACAATTTAAACATTCCAGCAACTACACACACGTAAATACAAAAAAAAAAACAATATAAACTTATTGTCTTATTATCTTTGTACTTACAACTTGGAAACAGAAGATTAGAAAGGCAGGAGATAGAAAAATCACTCTCATAGCCGAGAGGCCACAGACACAAGACAAAGAACAAAGAACTCACACACAAACTTCCCTCCACCCAGATTTGAAAAAGTCTTGTTTCCTGATTGGTCCTCTGGTCAGGTGTTTTAGGTTACTGGTGTTACCCCTTTATAGGTAAAAGAACATTAACCCTTAGCTATCTGTTTATGACAAGGGGGCTCAGCCTCCCCAAACCTTGCACTGCCAAGGGGACAGTGGGGCCCATGATCAGGGGCCCTGGCCAAGTTAGGTCCTCCTGGAAAAGTCTCCCCTATGTCAGCCCCAGGGCTGGAGGAGCTCCCACTCCCTGCTACAGCCTGGGGGCTGCAGCAGGGGCACAGAGCTTCTCTGGTCTCAGGGCCACAGCGGGGCAGGGGTAAAGGAGTGATAGGGTGGGGCTGGTGGGGGAAGGGGTGGAACAGAAGTGACAGTGGATGGGGCCATGGGTGGAAGGGGGTAGAGCCACAGACAGAAGGTAGGGGCATGGTTCTGGTGCTGGGGCCCCCACACTTGTTCTCCCTTTCCCGGGGGTTTGGCATCACTAGCCCCGGCTTAGCGAGTAGGGTTCAGTGGTCCCCATAATGTGGGGTGCGACTCCTAGGGGGACACAGAGGAACATTCATGGGGGCACCTCAGGACCTGAGCCAGCCCACATAGAGGGCAGGGATGGAGCACCACTCTGCCACAGCTCTTCCCCAACCCCACCCTCAGCCTGAGACTCTGGCTCCCAGCCCGGCATCGACCCCTTTACCCCTGTCCGCACCCCTCTCCCCAGCAAGCAACAGCCCCACTCCTCCCAGCCCCGGTTCTTGACCGTGGCTTCCGAGGGGCCACAGCCATGGCTAAGAGGGCACAATGTGAAATGTTTGGGGACCACTGGTTTAGGGTGACATTCTCAGTCACTTCTCTGCAGTCCAATAAAAGCTATTCCTCACTCACCTACCCCTCCATCAGGACGGACTAGGTATGTTCTGCTGCCCTTCACTCATACAGGAAGGAGAATAACATTTCATTCCACTCAATCCTAAAGTGATTTGTAACCCAAGACCATCCCAAACTGGTCATTTTGGGGAAGCGGCCCCATCATGCTGCATAGCTAGGCAGAGCAGGTGTGTCTATGCAAACACGGTCTGTTCCTGAAGTCTTTCCCCAGCTCCTCACTAGGTGAGAGAGGGGAGCTCATTCAGACCCTGCTTATGCTTAGTATTTAAAAACTCCTTAGTGTCCCTATCTCTGCCGGCCTTAGATTTCTCCTCCTGTCCCTTTTTTGACAGCTTAGATGAGGTGACCGAGTGGTTAAGGTGATGGACTGCTACCTCATTATACTCTGCCTGCATGGGTTCAAATCCCATTCTCCTCAGAGGCATTTAGTCTTTACCCTCCTTTATAGACAACCATCTCCCCCTTTGGTACAATAACAGATCAAACAATGTTGCTTGTGTTACCCAAAAGTGGGTCAGTTAGTAAGCTTAGAGAGGACTAATAATGCCCCTCCCCCCCCCAGAGTTTGGCAGAAAGCAGCACATTTATTAGCTTGATAGCTAAGCTCAAAAGAAGGGATGGGTGAGGGTGTCACACTCATACTCACGCTCCCAGGACAGGCCTGGCAGTGGAGATGTCAGGATCCTTTAAGGTAAGTGTCCCACAGCGCAGCGATGGACGGTGCGATGAAGATCAGTCTCCCTGAGGTGCAATAGAATGTAACACAGCGAACCACTGGCCAGATGGGCCGGGTGAAGGGCATTCACTGGAGGTACAAAGGAGAGTGGGAAAGCCACTTCACAGGCATTCAAAGAGGGAAAGGACACAAGCTGGGGGAGTTTAACAGACCTTTTGAGCATACAGGTTATACAGAGCATACAGATCACTGCTGCTCCTACAACATGATAAGTTCTCAAGCAGCATGTTTCTTACTTTGCCCATCTGTCAATTTTGATGATTATTGATGGAAATATTTTGCCATTGGGTTGTATGTTTACACAGAAATTGACATTTACCAACAAATACACAATTTTTCCAAGCCTGCCTAGTCTGCAGTTGATGGGTTTAGAGGGACACATTCACTCTTCCAGGTCCCCATTCCAGGCCTGTGCTCTCCAGGTTGTCAACTTCCCGCACTGCTGGGATCCTTCCCTCATCTCCCCACAAACCACTGCCCCACCCCCACTTCTGGGGTCCCCTCCCTACACTGTCTAACTCCACTGCTGGCAGGATCCCTTCCTGTATCTTTCATTTCCTGCCTCCACTCTGGGCAAAAGCTCTGCACTCTTCCCACACCAGAAGTTGAACCCAGGCCACCTGGGTGAAAACCAGGAATCCTGACCACTAGCCCATATGGGACTATTGTTGCATCTGACAAAGTGGGTATTCACCCACGACAGCTCATGCTCCAATACGTCTGTTAGTCTATAAGATGCCACCAGATTCTTGGCTGCTATTATTACCACAACTCAGGCCTTGGCTACACTGGAGAGTTACAGTGCAGGTGGTGGCTTTACAGCGCTGTAACTTACTCCCCGTCCACACTGGCAAGGCACATACAGCGCTGTATCTCCCTGGCTACAGTGCTGCATGTGCTCCACCTCGACGAGAGGAATAAAGAGAACAGAGCTGGTGATGCAGCGCTGGGGTGCCAGTGTAAACAGTGATTAATCTTACTACGCTGTCACTGACCTCCGGAACCTTCCCATAATGCTTTTAAGTAGAGATAACGCTCTTTGTTTTTGTGTGATGCCTCTGTTTGTTTTGTTGTGAGCTCAAGGCTCCCGGAGCTGCTTATCTAAAAACCAAACACAGTTACTGTTTGCAGTGAATGAGCAGAGGCAGGGGGATCCCTTTGGAACACCCACAGCTGGTGTTTGCTTGAGGAGAGAAGCAGCCGGGTGGGCACGGGGGGGGGGTCTGTTTTGGATCAGCGGCTTATCTGGTCTGTGAGGAAAAAAACAAAGGCGGCTATTTGCATTTAGTGAATGAGAGAGGGGTGGGGGAGAAGGCTTGAACTTGCCAGGCAGGGAGCTGACACAGTGTCAGCTCCAAAAATCCACTCGCCCTGTCTCCCCCACGCTCCGTGTCACACTCCACCCCACCCTCCTCTTTTGAAAAGCACATTGCAGCCACTTGAATGCTGGGATAGCTGCCCATAATGCACCACTCCCAACAGCGCTGCAAATGTGGCCATGACAGAGTGCTGGTAGCTGTCAGTGTGTCCACACTGCAGCGCTTTCCCTAAACAGCTGTAGGAAGACAGCTTTAACTCCCAGCGCTGGACAGCTGCAAGTGTAGCCAAACCCTCTCTAAGCCGACCCCTTATGAGAACAGCAGGCACTAGCATGAGTAGATGTCCCGATTTTGGGGTCTTTTTCTTATATAGGTGCCTATTAACCCCACCCCCATCCCAATTTTTCACATTTGCTGTCGGATCACCCTAGCAGGGGTTGCACACAGGGCTGCATTAACCTTCAGGTGCTGAGGTTTCCCTCTCTCCATTCCCAGAGCCTGTGATCAGGAAACAGACATCAAGGCTCCAAGGTGCTGCACAGACCATGACTGAGATCAGACCCCATATTATGCAAGGTGCTGTACAAACCCTGGGCAACACTGAGACACCCAGGAGGTTCCCCTCAATTTCCCTGAGCCTCTGCTGCCCAACTTCTTCTGAATCCCTCTGGCTCACCCCCCCCTCGCCCACAAAAAACCCACCTTTCCAAACAGTCCTTCTTTCCTTGCCCCCTGATTCTGGTTTCACACCCTGGGACCATCTCCTCTCTTTGTCTCTCCCCCTCCAGGTGAAGGAGAGATGGAGGCAACTTCAGCCACTGGAGTCAGCCTCAGCGAGCACTGCAGCCGGCCCCGGGGGAGGGGGGGTGTTTGCAGACACAGGAAGGGAGCAGGGGGTCCTGGGAAGAAGGCAGCAGGAGAACAAAGCTCAGAGACCCAACATGCGGAAATTCCAGGAGGCGGGGCTCTGACACATCCCAGGTGCGGGCAGCTCCTGGGTGCGGAGCTCTGGCTCAGCTCGGGAGCGGGGCAGCTCCTCGGGGCGTGGCTCCAGCACAGAGCAGGGGCGGAGCAGCTCCTGGGGGCGGGGCTCTGGCACAGCCCATTGACAGGGTAGCTCCTGGGGGCGGGGCTCCGGCTCATCTCAGGGGCGGGGCAGCTCCTCGGGGCGTGGCTCCAGCACAGAGCAGGGGCGGAGCAGCTCCTGGGGGCGGGGCTCTGGCACAGCCCATTGACAGGGCAGCTCCTGGGGGCGGGGCTCCGGCTCATCTCGGGGGCGGGACAGCTCCTCGGGGCGTGGCTCCAGCACAGAGCAGGGGCGGAGCAGCTCCTGGGGGCGGGGCTCTGGCACAGCCCATGAGCAGGGCAGCTCCTGGGGGCGGGGCTCTGACACAACCCAGGTGCGGGCAGCTCCTGGGGGCGGGGCTCTGGCACAACCCGGAGGCGGGAAAGCTCCTGGGGGCGGGGCTCTGGCTCAGCTCAGGGACGGGGCAGCTCCTGGGGGCGGGGCTCTGGCTCAGCTCAGGGGCGGGGCAGCTCCTGGGGGCGGGGCTCTGACACAACCCAGGTGCGGGCAGCTCCTGGGGGCGGGGCTCTGGCACAACCCGGAGGCGGGAAAGCTCCTGGGGGCGGGGCTCTGGCTCAGCTCAGGGACGGGGCAGCTCCTGGGGGCGGGGCTCTGGCTCAGCTCAGGGGCGGGGCAGCTCCTGGGGGCGGGGCTCTGGCTCAGCTCAGGGGCGGGGCAGCTCCTGGGGGCGGGACTCTGGCTCAGCTCAGGGGCGTGGCAGCTCCTGGGGGCGGGGCTCTGGATCAGCTCAGGGGCGGGGTAGCTCCTGGGGGCGGGGCTCTGGCACATTGTGACGCGGAGCCCTGGCTGAACAGCTGCTTCCTGGTTCTCCACGTGCTGCCAGCAGCGCTGGAGCTGCCCGAGCCGCAGCGGAGCCGCTATTCTCAGCTGCAGCCAGGATCTGCCCCCGGCCCCGCTGGGATCCAGGTGGGGACAGAGACTGGGGCCCGGGGGTTCCCCTTGGTGTGGCTGGCGGGGGCGGGAGGGGAGAAGCCGGAGCTGCAAGCGGGGGAAGGGCGGTGGGACATTGTGACCCGGAGCCCCCGGGGAATGACAGGCGCTGGGGGGCGGGAAAGTGATTCTGCCCCAGGGAGCCTGGGAGAAGCCTTGGAGGCGCCTCGGCCCCAGTGGAGCTACAGGAGGATCCGCCCGCCCCGCTGGGATGGGGGGGCCGGGGCCCGGCCGTCGTGTGGGGGGGTGGGGCGGACCCCGGGCCCGGCGGGGGGGGGGGCGGTGTATTAAATCACTCCCCATACCAATGTGTTACTCTCGGGCACTGCGCATGCCCAGTAAAAGCCGCTGAAGCCGCTGCCCTTCCCCCTGCCCGGACCAGCCGTAACGTTCCGCCGGGCGCTGGGGGCGGGGCTGGAGCGGGGCGGGGGAGTAACAAGGAGCGTGGGAGGGGCGGGCGCAGAGCAGGAAATTGATGGGCTGGGGGGGGGGTCAGGCAGCTGGAGGCAGGGTTCGTGGGGCGCTAAAGGGCACAATCCGGGCTGGGGGGAGGAGCAGGAGTTGAGCTCAGGGGGAGGCGCTGGCAGAGCCCCCCCCTTTGGTGTGAGGGCAGAGGTGTCAAGGGGGGAGGAGAAGCCGGAGTTGCAGGGGGGGGAGTCACTGGGGGGGTAGATCTGTCTCTGTGCAGCCAGGACATTCCTGGGGTGGGAGGGAGGTGAGTTAATTGGATCCTGTCCCTGTTTTTGCCACTTCCTCCCACACACACATTCTCTCAAGATTTCCCCTTTTCTTTCTCATTATCACACGTGGCTATAAAATCCAGGGAGATTCTCCTCCCCCGCCCCAATGATCAGCTCTCTAATTGCCTCTGATTTTCCCTTTTCTCTCCATACTTCTCAAATGTCAATTTAAAATCTGTCCAATGGGGGGTGGATTTTCCCACCCATTTTATCTGCAGCGATTTCTCCTTGTTTGGGTGGGAAATTGTTGCCCTGGGTCATTCCCCAGAACATGGCTCCCCCTGGAGTGGGGATGGGATGAGGTTCCCATTCTCTGCCTATGAGTCTATAACCCGTGCGGGCCCTGACCCCAGCTCCAGGGGCCCCACCCGTGGTGGCCCTGACCCCAGCTTCAGGGTCCCAACCAATGCGGGGCCTGACTCCTGCTCCAGGGGCCCAACCCGTGGGGGCCCTGACCCCAGCTCCAGGGGCCCCACCAGTGCAGGCCCTGACCCCAGCTCCAGGGGCCCAACCCGTATTGGTTCTGACCCCAGCTCCAGGGGCCCAACCCGTAGGCGCCCTGACCCCAGCTCCAGGGCCCAAATCCGTGGATGCCCTGTCCGCAGCAACAGGGGCCCAATCCGTGCGGGCCCTGACCCCAGCTCCAGGGGCGCCACCCGTGGTGGCCCTGACCCCAGCTCCAGGGGCGCCACCCGTGGTGGCCCTGACCCCAGCTCCAGGGGCCCAACCCGTGTGGGCCCTGACCATAGCTCGAGGGCCCAACCCGCGGGGGCCCTGACCCCAGGTCCAGGGACCCCACCCGTGCAGGCCCTGACCCCAGCTCCAGGGTACCAACCCGTGCGAGCCATGACCCCAGCTCCAGGCGCCGAACTCGTGGGGGCCCTCACCCCAGCCTCAAGGGCCAAACCCGTGTTGGCCCTGACCCCAGCTCCAGTGGCCCCACCCGCATTGGCCCTGACCCCAGCTCCAGGGGCCCAACCTTGGGGGCCCTGACCCCAGCTCCAGGGGCCCCACCAGTGCAGGCCCTGACCCCAGCTCCAGGGGCCCCACCAGTGCAGGCCCTGACCCCAGCTCCAGGGGCCCAACCTGTGTTGGTTCTGACCCCAGCTCCTGGGGCCCAACCCGTAGGTGCCCTGACCCCAGCTCCAGGGCCCAAACCCGTGGGGGCTCTGTCCGCAGATACAGGGGCCCAATCCATGCGGGCCCTGAGCGCAGCTTCAGGGGCCCAACCCGTGGAGGTTCTGACTCCAGCTCTATGTGCCCAACCCCTGCGGGCCCTGACTACAGCTCCAGGGGCCCAACCCGTGGGCGCCCTAACCCCAGCTGCAGTTGCCCAAGCCGTGGGGGCCCTGACCCCATCTGCAGAGGTCCAACCCATTCGTGCCCTGACACCAGCTCCACGGGCCTAACCCGTGTGTCCCCTAACCCCAGATCCAGGGGCCCAACCCGTGGGGGCCCTGACCCCAGCTCCAGGGTCCCAACCCGTGCGGGGCCTGACCCCAGTTCCAGAGGCCCAACCTGTGCGGGCCCTCAGCCTAGCTCCCGGGACCCAAACCTTGTGAGCCCTGACTCCAGCTCCAGGGGGAAAAACCCGTGGGGGCCCTAACCCCAGCTCCAGGGGCCCAGCCCATGTGGGCCCTGAACCCAGCTCCAGGGGCCCAACCGTGCGGGCCCTGACCCAGCTCCAGGGGCCCCACCAGTGGGGCCCCAGCTGCAGGGCCCTAACCCGTGGAGGCCCTGACCCCTGCTCTAGGGGCTCAACCCGTGTTGGCCCTGACCCCAGGTCCAGGGACCCCACCCGTGCAGGCCCTGACCCCAGCTCCACGGTACAAACCCGTGCGGGCCATGACCCCAGTTCCAGGCGCCAAACTCGTGGGGGTCCTCACCCCAGCCTCAAGGGCCAAACCCGTGGGGGACCTGACCCCAGCTCCAAAGGCCACAACCGTAGGGGCCCTGACCCGAGCTCCAGGGGCCCAACCCTTGCCGTCCGTGACCCCAGCTCCAGGGGCCCCATCCGTGTTGGCCCTGACCCCAGCTCCAGGGGCCCCATCCGTGCGGGGCCTGACCCCAGCTCCAGGAGCCCAACCCGTTCGGGCCCTGACCCCAGCTATAGTGGTCCAACCTGTGCGGGCCCTGACTCCAGCTCCACGGGCCCAACCCGTGCGGGCCCTGACCCCAACTCCAGGGGCTCAGCCCGTGCGGGACCTGATCCCAGCTCCAGGGGCCCCACCCGTGCGGTCCTGACCCAAGCTCCAGGAGCCCCAATCGTGCGGATCCTGAACCCAGCTCCAGGGGCCCAACCCGTGGGGGCCCTAACCACAGCTCCAGGGGCCCAACATGTGCGGACCCTGACTCCCCAGCTCCAGGCGCTGAACTCGTGGGGGCCCTGACCCCAGCTCCAGTTGCCCAACCCGTGCGGGCCCTGAACCCAGCTCCAGGGGCCCAGACCATGGGGGCTATGACCCCAGCTCCAGTGGCCACACCCGTGCGGGCCCTAACCCGAACTCCTGGGGCCCAACTCGTGGTGGCCTTGACTCCAGCTCCAGGGGCCCAACACATATCGGCCCTGACCACAGCTCCAGAAGCCGAACCCGTCTGGGTCCTGACCCTAGCTCCAGGGGCCCAAACCATGAGAGCCCTGAACCCAGCTCGAGAGGCCCAACCCGTGGGGGCCATGACCCCAGCTCCAGGGGCCCAACCCATTCGGGCCCTAACCCCAGTGCCAGGGGCCCAACAAGTGCGAGCCCTGACCCCAGCTCCAGGAGCCCAACCCGTGCGGGCCCTGACCCCAGCTCCAGGGGCCCAACACGTGGGAGCCGTGACCAGAGCTCCAGGGGAACAGCTCGTGCAAACCCTGACTCCGCAGCTCCAGGCGCCGAATTCGTGGGGGCCCTGAGCCCAGCTCCAGTGGCCCAACCGGTGCGGGCCCTAACCCAAGCTCCAGAGGCACCACCCGTGCGGGCCCTGACTCCAGCTCCAGGGGCCCCACAAGTGCTTGCCCTGACCCGAACTCCACGGGCCCAAACTCTGGGGGCCCTGACCCCAGCTCCAGGGGACAACCCTTGGGGGCCCTGACCCCAGCTCCAGGGGCCCCACCCATGGGGGCCCTGACCTCAGCTCCAGGACCCAAACCCATGCGGGACCTGAGCCCAGCTAAAGGCTCCGAACTCGTGGGGGCCCTGACCCGAGCTCTAGTGGCCCAACCCATGCGGGCCCTAACCCCCGCTCCAGAGGCCCCAAGAGTGCGGGCCCTGACCCCACCTCCAGGGGCCCCACAAGTGCTTGCCCTGACCCCAACTCCACGGGCCCAACCTGTGCGGGCCCTTACCCCAGCTCCAGGGGCCCAACCCTTGGGGTTCCTGACCCCAGCTCCAGAGGCCCAACCCGTGCGGGCCCTGACCCCAGCTACAGGGGCCCAACACGTGGGGGACCTAATCCCAGCTCCAGGGGCCCCATCCGTGGGGCCCTCACCCCAGCTCCAGGAGCCCCAATCGTGCGAATCCTGAACCCAGCTCCAGGGGTCCAACCTGTGGGGGCCCTGACCACAGCTCCAGGGGCCCAGCCCGTTTTGGCCCTAACTCCCCAGCTCCAGGCGTCGAACTCATGTGGGCCCTAACCGCAGCTCCAGTGGCCCAACCCATGCGGGCCCTAACTCGAGCTCCAGAGGCCCCACCCGTGTGGGCCCTGACCCCAGATCCAAGCGCTGAAGTCGTGAGGGCTCTGACCCCAACCTCAAGGGCCCAACCCCTGGGGGCCCTGACCCCAGCTCCAGGGGTCCAACCCATTCGGGCCCTAACCCCAGTGCCAGGGGCCCAAAAAGTGCCGGCCCTGACCCCAACTCCACGGGCCCAACCCGTGCGGACCCTGACCCCAGCTCCAAGGGCCCAACACGTGGGGGACCTGATCCCAGCTCCAGGGGCCCCACCCGTGGGACCCTGACCCCAGCTACAGGAGCCCCAGTTGTGCGGATCATGAAAACAGCTCCAGGGGCCCAACCCATGGGGACCCTGACCCCATCTCCAGGGGCCCAACCCGTGGGGCCCTGACCCCAGCTGCATGGGCCCCACCCATAGTGAACTTGACCCCAGGTCCAGGGGCCCAACATATGCGGGTCCTGACCCCAGCTCCTGCGACGTAACCCGTGGGGGCCCTAACCCCAGCTCTAGAGGCCCCACCGGTGCGGGCCCTGACCCCAGCTCCAGAGGCCCCACCCGTGGGGGCTCTGACCCCTGCTCCAGGGGCCCAACCCGTGTGGGCCCTGACCCCAGTCCAAGGGCCCAACCCATGTGGATCCTGATGCCAGCACCAGGGGCCAAACCCGTGGGGGCCCTAACCACAGCTAGAGTTGCCCAACCCATGGGGGCCCTGACCCGAGCTCCAGGGGCCCAACCCGTGCGGGCCCTGACCCCAACTCCAGGGGCTCAACCTGTTGGGTCCCTTACCCCAGCTCTAGAGGCCCAACCCGTGGGGGCCCTTACCCCAGCTCCAGGGGCCCAACCCGTGGGGGCCCTGACGCGAGCTCCAGGGCCCCAACCAGTGTGGGCCCTTACCCCAGCTCCAGAGGCTGAACCCGTGCGGGGCCTGACCCCAGCTCCAGGGCCCCACCCGTGTTGGCCCTGACCCCAGGTCCAGGGGCCCAACCTTGGGGGCCCTGACCCCAGCCCTGGGGGCCCAACCCGTGCGGGCCCTGACCCCAGCTCCAGTGGCCCAACCCGTGCGGGCCCTAACCCCAGCTCCAGAGGACCCACCAGTGCGGGCCCTGACCCCAGATCTAGGCGCCAAACTCGTGGGGGCCCTGACCTCAACCTCAAGGGCCCAATCCGTTGGGCCCTGACCCCAGCTCTAGGGGCCCCAATCGTGCGGGCCCTGACCCTAGCTCCAGGGACCCAACACTTGGGGGCCCTGACCACACCTTCAGGGGCCCATACCGTCCCGGTCCTGATCCCAGCTCTAGAAACCCAACACGTGTGGGTCCTGATCCCAGCTCCATGGCCCAACCCGTAGGCGCCCTGATCCCAGCTCCAGGGCCCAAACCCGTGGCGGCCATGACCGCAGCCCCAGGGGCCCAATCCGTGGGGACCCTGACCCCAGCTCCAGGGGCCCAACCCGTGCGAGGCCTGACTCCTGCTCCAGGGGCCCAACCCGTGGTGGCCCTGACCCTAGCCCCAGGGGCCCAATCCGTGGGGGCCCTTACCCCAGCTCGAGGGACCCAACCCGTGGGGGCCATGACGGCAGCTCCAGGGGCCAACCCATTCGGGCCCTAACCCTAGTGCCAGGCTCCCAACAAGTGCGGGCCCTGACCCCAACTCCACAGGCTCAATCCTTGCGGGCCCTGACCGCAGTTCCAGGAGCCCAACACGTGGGGGACCTGATCCGAGCTCCAGGGGCCCCACCCGTGGGGCCCTGACCCCAGCTCCAGGAGCCCCAATCGTGCGGATCCTGAAAACAGGTCCAGGGGCCCAACCCGTGGGGACCCTGACCCCATCACCAGGGGCCCAACCCGTGGGGTCCTGACCCCAGCTCCATGGGCCCCACCCGTGGGGGCCCTGACCCCAGCTCCAGGGGCCCACCCGTGCGGGCCCTGACCCCAGCTCCAGGGGCCAACCGTGGGGCCCTGACCCCAGCTCAGGGGCCCAACCCGTGCGGGCCCTGACCCCAGCTCCAGGGCCCAACCCGTGGGGGCCCTGACCCCAGCTCCAGGGGGCCCAACCCGTGCGGGCCCTGACCCCAGCTCCAGGGGCCCAACCCGTGCGGGCCCTGACCCCAGCTCCAGGGCCCCACCCGTGGGGCCTGACCCCAGCTCCAGGGGCCAACATATGCGGGCCCTGACCCAGCTCCTGCGGCCCACCGTGAGGGCCCTGACCCCAGCTCCAGGGGCCCACCCGTGCGGGCCCTGACCCCAGCTCCAGGGCCCACCCCGTGGGGGCCCTGACCCCAGCTCCAGGGGCCCAACCCGTGTGGGCCTGACCCCAGCTCCAGGGGCCCAACCCGTGGGGGCCCTGACCCCAGCTCCAGGGGCCCAACCGTGGGGGCCCTGACCCTAGCTCCACGGGCCCAACCCGTGTGGCCCTGACCCCCAGCTCCAGGGAACCAAACCATGTGGGTCCTGACCCCAGCTCCAGGGGCCCAACCTGTGGGGACTTCATCCCAGCTCCAGGGGCCCAACCCGTGGGGGCTTTTACCCCAGCTTCAGGGCCGAACCCGTGGGGGCCATGACCCCAGCTCCAGGGGCCCAACCCGTTCGGGCCTAACCTCAGCCCCAGGGGCTCCAAAAGTGCCTTGCTCTGACCCCAACTCCACTGGCACAACCCGTGCGGGCCCTGACCCCAGCTCCAGGGGCCCAACCCGTGGGGGCGCTGCTCTCTGCTCCAGGGTCCCAAGCCGTTCGGGGCCCTAACCCCAGCTGCAGTGGCCCCACAAGTGCTTGCGCTGAACCCCAGCTCCATGGGCCCAACCCGTGTGGGCCCTGACCCCAGCTCCAGTGGCCCAACCCGTGGAGCCTCTTACCCCAGCTCCAGGGGCCCCACCCGTGGGGGCCCTGACCCCAGCTCCAGGGCCCCAACCCGTGGGCCCTGACCCCAGCTCCAGGGGCCAAACCCGTGGGGCCCTGACCCAGCTCCAGGGGCCCAACCCGTGCGGGCCAAACCCCAGCTCCAGAGGCCCCACCCGTGGGGGCCCTGACCCCAGCTCCAGGGCCCAACTTGTGGATCTGACCCCAGCTCCAGGGGCCCAACCCGTGGGGCCCTGACCCCAGCTCCAGGGGCCCAACCCGTGGGGCCCTGACCCCAGCTCCAGGGGCCAACCCGTGGGGCCCTGACCCCAGCTCCAGGGGCCCAACCGTGCGGGCCCTGACCCCAGCTCCAGGGCCCAACCCGTGGGGCCCAACCAGCTCCGGGTCCAGTGGCCCACCGTGAGGGCCCTGACCCCAGCTCCAGGGCCCACCCGTGCGGGCCCTGACCCCAGCTCCAGGGCGCCCACTCGTGGGGGCCCTGACCCCAGCTCAAGGGGCCCAAGACTTTACCACACCTCCTGGGGCCAGAACCGTGAGGGCCTGAGTCAGCTCCAGGGGCTCATCCCGTGCGGACCTGTGACCCCATGTAACAGGGGCCCAACCGTGTTGGCCCTGACCCCAGCTCCAGGTTTCCCAACCTTTGCGGGCCCTGACCCCAGCTCCAGGGGCCCAACCATGGGGGCCCTGACCCACAGCTTCAGGGCCCCAACCCGTGGGGGCAATGACCCCAGCTCCAGGGGCCAAACCCGTGCGGGTCGGGACCCCAGAACCAGGGGCCCCCACCCGTGGGGGTTCTGTCCCCAGCTCCAGGGGCCCAACCCGTGCAGGCCCTGAGCCCAGCTCCAGAAATCCAACCCGTTGGGGCCCTGACCCCAGCTCCAGGGGCCCAACTCGTGTCGGTCCTGACCCCAGCTCCAGGGGGCCCCAACGATAGGGGCCCTGACCCCAGCTACAGGGGCCAAACCTGTGCGGGCCGCTGACCCCAGCTCCAGGGGCCCCAGCCGTGCGGGCTCTGAGTCCAGTTCCAGGGGCACAACCCGTGGGGGCCCTTACCCAGCTCCAGGGCCCAACCCGTGGGGGCCCTGACCCCAGCTCCAGGGGACTCCACCCGTGGGGCCCTGACCCCAGCTCAGGGGGCCCAACCTTTGCGGGCCCTGACCCCAGCTCCAGGGTCACAATCCGTGGGGGCCCTGACCCCAGCTCCAAGGCCCAACCCGTAGGGCCTGACCCCAGCTTCAGCAACCCCCACCCGTGGCGGGCCCTGACCCCCAGCTTCCAGGGTTCCCGCCTGTGGGGGGCCCTTACCCCAGCCCGGGTACTGACCCCAGCTCAAGGCGCCGAACTCAGGGGGCCCTGACCCCAGCCTCAAGGGTCCAAACTGTGGGGACCTTACCCCACCTCCTGGGGCCAGAACCGTGAGGGGCCTGACTCTAGCTCCAGGGGCTCATCCCGTGCGGGCCGTGACCCCATGTAGAGGTGCCCCAACCGTGTTGGCCCTGACCCAGACTCCAGGTTCCCAACCTTGCGGGCCTGACCCCAGCTCCAGGGGCCCAACCCGTGGGCCCTGACCCCAGCTCCAGGGCCCCAACCCGTGGGGGCCCTGACCCCAGCTCCAGGGGCCAAACCCGTGCGGGCCCTGGACCCCAGCTCCGGGGCCCCACCCGTGGGGGTTCTGCCCCAGCTCCAGGGGCCCAACCCGTGGGGCCCTGACCCAGCTCCAGGGGCCAACCCGTTGGGGCCCTGACCCCAGCTCCAGGGGCCCAACCCGTGCGGCCCTGACCCCAGCTCCAGGGGCCCAACCGTGGGGGCCCTGACCCAGCTCCAGGGGCCCAACCCGTGCGGGCCCTGACCCCAGCTCCAGGGCCCAACCCGTGGGGCCTGACCCCAGCTCCAGGGGCCCAACCCGTGCGGGCCCTGACCCCAGCTCCAGGGCCCAACCCGTGCGGGCCCTGACCCCAGCTCCAGGGGCCCACCCGTGGGGGCCTGACCCCAGCTCCAGGGGCCCAACCTTGGGGCCCTGACCCCAGCTCCAGGGCCCAACCGTGGGGGCCTGACCCCAGCTCCAGAGGCCAACCCGTGCGGGCCCTGACCCCAGCTCCAGGGGCCCAACCCGTGGGGGCCCTGACCCCAGCTCCAGGGGCCCAACCCGTGGGGGCCTGACCCCAGCTCCAGGGGCCCAACCTGTGGGGTCTGACCCCAGCTCCAGGGGCCCAACCCGTGCGGCCCTGACCCAGCTCCAGGGGCCCAACCTGTGGGGGCCCTGACCCGCTCCAGGGGCCCCACCCGTGGGGGCCTGACCCCAGCTCCAGGGGCCCAATCCGTGCGGGCCCTGACCCCAGCTCCGGGGCCCACCCGTGGGGGCCCTGACCCCAGCTCCAGGGGCCCCACCCGTGTGGGCCCTGACACCAGCTCCAGGGGCCCAACCTTGGGGCCCTGACCCCAGCTCCAGGGGCCAACCCGTGCGGGCCCTGACCCCAGCTCCAGGGGCCCAACCGTGTGGGCCCTGACCCCAGCTCCAGGGGCCCAACCCGTTGGGGCCCTGACCCCAGCTCCAGGGGCCCAACCCGTGCGGGCCCTGACCCCAGCTCCAGGGCCCCCCGTGGGGGCCCTGACCCCAGCTCCAGGGGCCCACCCGTGGGGGCCCTGACCCCAGCTCCAGGGGCCCAACCCGTGGGGGCCCTGACCCAGCTCCAGGGGCCCAACCCGTGCGGGCCCTGACCCCAGCTCCAGGGGCCCAACCCGTGGGGCCCTGACCCCAGCTCCAGGGGCCCAACCCGTGGGGGCCTGACCCAGCTCCAGGGCCCCAACCGTGGGGCCCTGACCCCAGCTCCAGGGGCCCAACCCGTGCGGGCCTGACCCCAGCTCAGGGGCCCAACCCGTGGGGCCCTGACCCCAGCTCCAGGGGCCCAACACTTGGGGCCCTGACCCCAGCTCCAGGGGCCCAACCCGTGGGGGCCCTGACCCCAGCTCCAGGGGCCCAACCCGTGCGGCCCTGACCCCAGCTCCAGGGCCCAACCCGTGGGGGCCCTGACCCCAGCTCCAGGGCCCCAACCCGTGCGGGCCCTGACCCCAGCTCCAGGGGCCCCACCCGTTGGGCCCTGACCCCAGCTCCAGGGCCAACCCGTGGGGGGCCTGACCCCAGCTCCAGGGGCCCAACCCGTGGGGCCCTGACCCCAGCTCCAGGGGCCCACCCGTGGGGGCCCTGACCCCAGCTCCAGGGCCCCACCCGTGGGGCCCTGACCCCAGCTCCAGGGGCCCCAACCCGTGGGGGCCCTGACCCCAGCTCCAGGGGCCCAAACCGTGGGGCCCTGACCCAGCTCCAGGGGCCCAACCCGTGCAGGCCTTGACCCCAGCTCAAGGGCCCCAACCCGTGCGGGCCCTGACCCAGCTCCAGGGGCCCCACCCGTGGGGGCCCTGACCCCAGCTCCAGGGGCCCAACCCGTGCGGGCCCTGACCCCAGCTCCAGGGGCCCAACCCGTGTGGGTCCTGACCCCAGCTCCAGGGGCCCAACCCGTGTGGGCCCTGACCCCAGCTCCAGGGGCCCAACCCGTGGGGGCCCTGACCCCAGCTCCAGGGGCCCAACCCGTGCGGGCCCTGACCCCAGCTCCAGGGGCCCAACTCGTGGGGCCCTGACCCCAGCTCCAGGGCCAAACCGTTGGGGCCCTGACCCCAGCTCCAGGGGCCCAACCGTTGCGGGCCCTGACCCCAGCTCCAGGGGCCCAACCGTGGGGCCCTGACCCCAGCTCCAGGGGCCCCACCCGTGGGGGCCCTGACCCCAGCTCCAGGGGCCCCACCTGTGGGGCCCTGACCCCAGCTCCAGGGCCCACCCGTGGGGGCCCTGACCCAGCTCCAGGGGCCCAACCCGTGGGGGCCCTGACCCCAGCTCCAGGGGCCCCACCCGTGCGGGCCCTGACCCCAGCTCCAGGGCCCAACCCGTGCGGGCCCTGACCCCAGCTCCAGGGCCCCAAACCGTGGGGCCCTGACCCCAGCTCCAGGGCCAAACCGTGGGGCCCTGACCCCAGCCAGGGCCCACCACCCGTGGGGCCCTGACCCCAGCTCCAGGGCCCCAACCGTGCGGGGCCTGACCCCAGCTCCAGGGCCCAACCCGTGGGGCCCTGACCCCAGCTCCAGGGCCCAACCGTGCGGGCCCTGACCCCAGCTCCAGGGCCCAACCCGTGGGGTCCTGACCCCAGCTCCAGGGCCCCACCCATGGGTGCCCTGACCCAGCTCCAGGGCCCAACCCGTGTGGGCCCTGACCCCAGCTCCAGGGCCCCCAACCGTGCGGGCCCTGACCCCAGCTCCAGGGGCCCCACCCGTGGGGCCCTGACCCCAGCTCCGGGGCCCAACCCGTGGGGGCCCTGACCCAGCTCCAGGGGCCAACCCGTGCGGGCCCTGACCCCAGCTCCAGGGGCCCCACCCGTGTGGGCCCTGACCCAGCTCCAGGGGCCCCACCCGTGGGGCCCTGACCCCAGCTCCAGGGGCCCAACCCGTGGGGGCCCTGACCCCAGCTCCAGGGGCCCAACCCGTGGGGGCCCTGACCCAGCTCCAGGGGCCCAACCCGTGGGGCCCTGACCCCAGCTCCAGGGGCCCAACCCGTGGGGCCCTGACCCCAGCTCCAGGGGCCCAACCCGTGCGGGCCCTGACCCCAGCTCCAGGGCCCACCCGTGGGGGCCCTGACCCCAGCTCCAGGGGCCCAACCCGTGGGGCCCTGACCCCAGCTCCAGGGGCCCAACCCGTGGGGCCCTGACCCCAGCTCCAGCGGCCCAACCGTGCGGGCCCTGACCCAGCTTCAGGGCCCAACCCGTGGGGCCCTGACCCCAGCTCCAGGGGCCCCACCCGTGCGGGCCCTGACCCCAGCTCCAGGGGCCCAACCCGTGGGGGCCCTGACCCCAGCTCCAGGGGCCCAAACCGTGGGGCCTGACCCCAGCTCCAGGGGCCCAACCCGTGGGGGCCCTGACCCCAGCTCCAGGGCCCAAACCGTGGGGCCCTGACCCCAGCTCCAGGGCCCAACCCGTGGGGGCCCTGACCCCAGCTCCAGGGCCCAACCCGTGCGGGCCCTGACCCCAGCTCCAGGGCCAACCCGTGGGGCCCTGACCCAGCTCCAGGGGCCAAACCCGTGCGGGCCCTGACCCAGCTCAGGGGCCCAACCCGTGCGGGCCCTGACCCCAGCTCCAGGGCCCAACCATGTGGGCCCTGACCCCAGCTCCAGGGCCCAACCCGTGGGGGCCTGACCCCAGCTCCAGGGCCCACCCGTGGGGCCCTGACCCAGCTCCAGGGGCCCAACTGTGCGGGCCCTGACCCAGCTCCAGGGGCCCAACCCGTGTAGGCCCTGACCCCAGCTCCAGGGGCCCAAACCCGTGGGCCCTGACCCCAGCTCCAGGGCCCCACCTTGGGGCCCGACCCCAGCTCCCAGGGCCCAACCCGTGCGGGCCCTGACCCCAGCTCCAGGGGCCCCCCCCGTGGGGGCCCTGACCCCAGCTCCAGGGGCCAACCGTGCGGGCCCTGACCCCAGCTCCAGGGGCCCAACCCGCCCCAACCCGTGCGGGTCCTGACCCCAGCTCCATGGGCCCCACCCATAGGGGACCTGACCCCAGCTCCAGGGACCCAACATATGCGGGCCCTGACCCCAGCTCCTGCGACCTCACCCGTGAGGGCCCTAAGCCCAGCTCCAGACGCCCCACCGGTGCGGGCCCTGACCCCAGCTCCAGAGGACCCACCCGTGGGGGCCCTTACCCCAGCTCCAGGGACCCAACCCGTGTGGATCCTGACGCCAGCATGAGGGGCCCAACCTGTGGGGGTCCTGACCACAGCTCCAGTTGCCTAACCCGTGGGGGCCCTGACCCTAGCTCCACGGGCCCAACCCGTGTGGGCCCTGACCCCAGCTCCAGGGAACCAAACCATGTGGGTCCTGACCCCAGCTCCAGGGGCCCAACCTGTGGGGGACTTCATCCCAGCTCCAGGGGCCCAACCCGTGGGGGCTTTTACCCCAGCTTCAGGGGCCGAACCCGTGGGGGCCATGACCCCAGCTCCAGGGGCCCAACCCGTTCGGGCCCTAACCTCAGCCCCAGGGGCTCCAAAAGTGCTTGCTCTGACCCCAACTCCACTGGCCCAACCCGTGCGGGCCCTGACCCCAGCTCCAGGGGCCCAACCCGTGGGGGCGCTGCTCTCTGCTCCAGGGTCCCAAGCCGTTCGGGCCCTAACCCCAGCTGCAGTGGCCCCACAAGTGCTTGCGCTGACCCCAGCTCCATGGGCCCAACCCGTGTGGGCCCTGACCCCAGCTCCAGTGGCCCAACCCGTGGAGCCTCTTACCCCAGCTCCAGGGGACCCACCCTTGGGGGCCCTAACCCCAGCTCCAGGGCCCCAACCCGAGCGAGCCCTGACCCCAGCTACAGACGCCAAACTTGTGGGTGCCCTGACCCGAGCTCTAGTGGCCCAACCCGTGCGGGCCAAACCCCAACTCCATAGGCCCCACCAGTGCAGGCCCTGACCCCACTTCCAGGGGCCCAACACTTGTGGATCCTGATGCCAGCACCAGGGACCCAACCCGTGGGGGCCCTGACCACAACTTTAGTTACCCAACCCGTGGGGGCCCTGACCCCAGCTCCAGGCGCCGAACTCGTGGGAGCACTGACCACAGCTCCAGGGACCCAACTCGTGCAGGCCCTGACCCCAGCTCCAGGGGCGCAACCCGTGGGGGCCCAGAACCCAGCTCCGGGGGCCCAAACCGTGAGGGCCCTGACCCCAGCTCCAGAGGTCCCACCCGTGCGGGCCCTGACCCCAGCTCAAGGCGCCGAACTCATGGGGGCCCTGACCCCAGCCTCAAGGGTCCAAGACTTTACCACACCTCCTGGGGCCAGAACCGTGAGGGCCCTGAGTCCAGCTCCAGGGGCTCATCCCGTGCGGACTGTGACCCCATGTACAGGGGCCCCAACCGTGTTGGCCCTGACCCCAGCTCCAGGTTCCCAACCTTTGCGGGCCCTGACCCCAGCTCCAGGGGCCCAACCCATGGGGGCCCTGACCACAGCTTCAGGGCCCCAACCCGTGGGGGCAATGACCCCAGCTCCAGGGGCCAAACCCGTGCGGGTCGGGACCCCAGAACCAGGGGCCCCACCCGTGGGGGTTCTGTCCCCAGCTCCAGGGGCCCAACCCGTGCAGGCCCTGAGCCCAGCTCCAGAAATCCAACCCGTTGGGGCCCTGACCCCAGCTCCAGGGGCCCAACTCGTGTCGGTCCTGACCCCAGCTCCAGGGGCCCCAACGATAGGGGCCCTGACCCCAGCTACAGGGGCCCAACCTGTGCGGGCCCTGACCCCAGCTCCAGGGGCCCCAGCCGTGCGGGCTCTGAGTCCAGTTCCAGGGGCACAACCCGTGGGGGCCCTTACCCCAGCTCCAGGGCCCAACCCGTGGGGGCCCTGACCCCAGCTCCAGGGACTCCACCCGTGGGGGCCCTGACCCCAGCTCCAGGGGCCCAACCTTTGCGGGCCCTGACCCCAGCTCCAGGGTCACAATCCGTGGGGGCCCTGACCCCAGCTCCAAGGCCCAACCCGTAGGGGCCTGACCCCAGCTTCAGCAACCCCACCCGTGCGGGCCCTGACCCCAGCTCCAGGGTTCCCGCCTGTGGGGGCCCTTACCCCAGCCCGGGTACTGACCCCAGCTCAAGGCGCCGAACTCATGGGGGCCCTGACCCCAGCCTCAAGGGTCCAAACTGTGGGGGACCTTACCCCACCTCCTGGGGCCAGAACCGTGAGGGGCCTGACTCTAGCTCCAGGGGCTCATCCCGTGCGGGCCGTGACCCCATGTAGAGGTGCCCCAACCGTGTTGGCCCTGACCCCAGCTCCAGGTTCCCAACCTTTGCGGGCCCTGACCCCAGCTCCAGGGGTCCAACCCATGGGGGCCCTGACCCCAGCTTCAGGGCCCCAACCCGTGGGGGCCATGACCCCAGCTCCAGGGGCCAAACCCGTGCGGGTCGGGACCCCAGAACCAGGGGCCCCACCCGTGGGGGTTCTGTCCCCAGCTCCAGGGGCCCAACCCGTGCGGGCCCAGAGCCCAGCTCCAGAAATCCAACCCGTTGGGGCCCTGACCCCAGCTCCAGGGGCCCAACACGTGCGGTCCGTGACCCTAACTCCAGGGGCCCAATACGTGGGGGCCCTGACCCGAGCTCCAGGGGCCCAACCCGTGCGGGCCCTGACCCCAGCTCCAGGGTCCCAGCCCGTGGGGGCCCTGACCCCAACTACAGTTGCCCATCCTGTGAGGGCCCTGACCCTATCTGCAGGGGCCCAACCCGTTCGTGCCCTGACCCTAGCTCCAGGGGCCCAACCCATGCATCGCCTAACCCCAGCTCCAGGGGCCCAACCCGTGGGGGCCCTGACCCCAGCTCCAGGGTCCCAACCGTGCGGGGCCTGACCCCACTTCCAGAGGCCCAACCCGTGCGGACCCTGACCCCAGCTCCAGGGGCCCAACCCGTGGGGGCCCTGACCCCAGCTCCAGGGGCCCAACCCGTGCTGGCCCTGACCCCAGTTCCACGGGCCGAACCTGTAGGAGCTCTGACCCCAGCTCCAAGGGCCCAACCCGTGCGAGCCCTGACCCCAGCTCCAGGTGCCCAACCTGTAGGAACCCAGACCCCAGCTCCAGGGGCCCCACCCGTGTTGACTCAGACCCCAGCTCCAGGGGCCCAATCCGTGTGGGCCCTGACCCTAGCTTCAGGGGCCTCACCCGTGGGAGCCCTGACCCCAGCTCCAGGGGCCCCACCCGTGGGGGCTCTGACCCCAGCTCCAGGGGCGCAAATCTTGGGGGCCCTGACCCCAGCTCCAGGGGCCCCACCAGTGCGGGCCCTGACCCCAGCTCCAGGGGCCCAACTGTTCTGGGCCGTGACCCCAGCTCCAGGGGCCCCACCCGTTGGGAGCCCTGACCCTAACTCCAGGGGCCCCACCCGTGGGGACCCTGACCTCAGTTCCAGGGGCTCCACCCGTGGGGGCCCTGACCCCAAATACAGGGGCCCCACCCGTGGGGGCCCTGACCCCAGCTCCAGGGGCCCCACCCGTGCAGACCCTGACCCCAGCTCCAGGGGCCCTACCCGTGCGGACCCTGATCCCAGCTCCAGGCGCCCAATCCGTAGGGGCCCTGACTCCAGCTCCAGGCGCCCAACCCGTGGGGGCCATGACCCCAGGTCCAGGGCCCCAACCCGTAGGGGCCCTGACCCGAGCGCCAGCGGCCCAACTCGTGCGGGGCCTAACCCCTGCTCCAGCGGCCCAACCCGTGGGGGCCCTGACCGCAGCTCCAGAAGCCCAACACGTCCGGGCCCTGACCACAGCTCTAGGGGCTCAACCCGTGGGGGTCCTAACCCCAGCTCCAGGGGCCCATCCCGTGCCCGCCCTGATCCCAACTCTACCGGCCCAACCCGTGTGGGCCCTGACCCCAGCTCCAGGGCCCCAACCCGTACGGGCCCTGACCCCAGCTCCAGGGGCCCCACCCATGTGAGCCCTGACCCCAGCTCCGGGGCCAACCCATGGCGGCACTGACCCGAGCTCCAGGGGTCCAACTCGTGCGGGCCTTGACCCGAGCTCCAGGGGCCCCACCCGTGTGGGCCCTAACCCCAACTCAAGGACCCTCACCCATGGGGACCCTGACCCCAGCTCCAGTGGCCCAACCCGTGGGGGCCCTGACCCCAAATCCAGGGGCCCAACCCGTGGGGATCCTCACCCCAGCTCCAGGGGCCCAACCCGTGCAGGCCTTAACCCCAACTCAAGGACCCCAACCCGTGCGGGCCGTGACCGCAGCTCCAGGGGCCCCACCCGTGGGGGCCCTGATCGCAGCTCCAGAAGCCCAACACGTCCGGGCCCTGACCACAGCTCCAGGGGCTCAACCCGTGGGGGTCCTCACCCCAGCTCCAGGGCCCAACCCATGGGGGCCTTGACACCAGGTCCAGGGGCTGAACCCGTGGGGGTCCTCATCCTATCTCCAGGAGCCCAACCCGTGCGGGCCCTGGCCCCAGCTCCAGGCGCCGAACTCGTGGGCGCCCTGACCACAGGTCCTGGGGCCAAACCTGTGCGGGCCTTGACCCCAGCTCCAGGGGCCAAACCATTGCGGGCTCTGAACCGAACTCCAGGGGCCCAACCCGTGGGGACCCTGACCCCAGCTCTAGGGGCCCCACCCATTGTGGCCCTGACCCCAGCTCCAGGGGCCCCACCTGTGGGGACCCTGACCCCAGTTCCAGGGGCTCCACCCGTGGGGGCCCTGACCCCAAATACAGGGGCCCCACCCGTGGGGGCCCTGACCCCAGCTCCAGTGGCCCCACCCGTGCGGACCCTGACCCCAGCTCCAGGGGCCCTACCCGTGCGGACCCTGATCCCAGCTCCAGGCGCCCAATCCGTGGGGGCCCTGACTCCAGCTACAGGCGCCCAAACCGTGGGGGCCATGACCCCAGGTCCAGGGCCCCAACCCGTAGGGGCCCTGACCCGAGCTCCAGCGCCCCAACTCGTGCGGGGCCTGACCCCTGCTCCAGCGGCCCAACCCGTGGGGGCCCTGACCGCAGCTCCAGAAGCCCAACACGTCCGGGCCCTGACCACAGCTCTAGGGGCTCAACCCGTGGGCGTCCTAACCCCAACTCCAGGGGCCCATCCCATAACTGCCCTGATCCCAACTCTACCGGCCCAACCCGTGTGGGCCCTGACCCCAGCTCCAGGGCCCCAACCCGTACGGGCCCTGACCCCAGCTCCAGGGGCCCCACCCGTGTGGGCCCTTACCCCAGCTCCGGGGCCAACCCGTGGCGGCACTGACCCGAGCTCCAGGGGTCCAACCCGTGCGGGCCTTGACCCCAGGTCCAGGGGCCCCACCCGTGTGGGCCCTAACCCCAACTCAAGGACCCCCACCCGTGGGGACCCAGACCCCAGCTCCAGTGGCCCAACCCGTGGGGGCCCTGACCCCAAATCCAGGAGCCCAACCCGTGGGGGTCCTCACCCCAGCTCCAGGGGCCCATGCCGTGGAGGTCATCACCCCAGCTCCAGGGGCCCAACCCGTGGGGGCCCTGACCCGAGCTCCAGGGGCCCAACCCATGTGGGCTCTGAGCCCAACTCAAGGACCTCCACCCGTGGGGGCCCTGACCCCAGCTCCAGGGGCCCAATCCGTGGGGTCCCTGACCCCAGCTCCAGGGGCCCAACCCGTGGGGTCCTGACCCCAGCTCCTGCGGCCAACCCGTGCGGACCGTGACCCTAGCTTCTGGGGACCAACCCGTGGAGGCCCTGTCCGCAGCTCCAGGGGCCCCACCCGTGCAGACCGTGACCCCTGCTCCAGCGACCCAACCCGTGGGGGCCCTGATCGCAGCTCCAGAAGCCCAACACGTCCGGGCCCTGACCACAGCTCCAGGGGCTCAACCCGTGGGGGTCCTCACCCCAGCTCCAGGGCCCAACCCGTGGGGGCTTTGACACCAGGTCCAGGGGCTGAAGCCGTGGGGGTCCTCATCCCACCTCCAGGAGCCCAACCCGTGCGGGCCCTTACCCCAGCTCCAGGCTCCGAACTCGTGGGCGCCCTAACCACAGGTCCTGGGGCCAAACCCGTGCGAACCCTGATCCCAGCTCCAGGGGCCAAACTATTGCGGGCCCTGACCCCAGCTCCAGTTTTCCAACCAGTGTGGGCCCTGACCCCATCTCCCTGGGCCCAACCCGTTCTGGCCCTGAACCCAACTTCACGGGCCCAACCCGTGGGGACCCTAACCCCAGCTCCAGGGGCCCAACTGTGCGGGACCCGACCCCACCTCCAGTGGCCCAACCCGTGTAGACCCTGACCCCAGCTCCAGGGGACCAACCCGTAGGGGCCCTGACCCCAGCTCCATGGGCCCCACCTGTAGGGGCCCGAAGCCCAGCTCCAGAGGCTCAAGCCGTGCAGGGTTTGATTCCAGCTCCAGGGGCACAAGAGGTGCGGGCCCTGACCCCAGCTCCAGGGGCCTAACCCGTGCGAGCCCTGACCCCATCTCCAGGGGCCCAACCAGTGGGGGCCCTGACCCGAGCTCCAGAGGCCCAACCCGGGCAAGCCCTGACCCCAGCTCCAGGGGCCCAACCCGTGGGGGCCCTGACCCCAGCTCCAGTTTCCCAACCCGTGGGGGCCCTAACCCCAGTTCCAGAGGCCCCATCCGTGTGGGCCCTGACCCCAGCTCCAGAGGCCCCACCCGTGCGGGCCCTGACCGAAGCTTCAGGCGCCGAACTTGTGTGGGCCTTGACCTCAGCCTCAAGGGCGCAACCCGTAGGGGCCCTCACCCCTGCTACTGTGGCCAGAACCGTGGGGGCCCTTGCCCCAGCTCCAGGGGCCCAACCCGTGCGGGCTGTGACCCTAGCTACAGGGACCCCACCCGTGGGTACCCTGACCCCAGCTCCAGGGGTTACACCCGTGTTAGCCCTGACCCCAGCTCCAGGGGCCCAACCCGTCGGGGCCCTGACCCGAGCTCCAGGGGCCCAACCCGTGGTGGCCATGACTCCAGCTCTATTGTCCCAACCCGTGAGGACTCTGACCCCAGCTCCAGGGCCCCAACCCGTACGGGTCTTGACTCCAGCTCCAGGGGCCCCACCCTTGGGGGCCCTGACCCCAGCTCTGCGGCCCAACCCATGGGGGCCCTGACCCCAGCTCCAGGGGTATAACTCATTCGGGCCCTGACCCCAGCCCCAGGGGCCCAACTGTGCGGGCTCCGACCCCAGCTCCAGGGTCCCAACCCGTGTGGACCCTGAACCCAACTGCAGAGGCCCAACCCGTGGTGGCCCTGACTCCAGCTCTAGGGGCCCCACCTATAGGGCCCCTAACCCCAGCTCCAGGGGCCCAACCCGTGCAGGGCTTCATTCCAGCTCCATGGGCACAACAGGTGCGGGCCCTGACCCCAGCTCCAGGGCCCCAACCCATGCGAACCCTGACCCCAGCTCCAACGGTCCAACCCTTGGGGGCCCTGACCCCAGCTCCAGGGCCCCAACCCGTGGGAGCCCTGACCCGAGCTCCAGAGGTCAACCGATGCGCTCCCTGACCGCAGCTCCAGGGGCCCAAACAGTGGGGGCCCGGACCCGAGCTCCAGGGGCCCAACACGTGGGGGCCCTGACCCCAGCTCCAGGGGCCCAACCCGTGCGGGCCCTGACCCCAGCTCCAGGGTCCCAGCCCGTGGGGGCCCTGACCCCAACTACAGTTGCCCATCCTGAGAGGTCCCTGACCCTATCTGCAGGGGCCCAACCCATTCGTCCCCTGACCCTAGCTCCAGGGGCCTAACCCATGCGTCCCCTAACCCCAGCGGCCCAACCCGTGGGGGCCCTGACCCCAGCTCCAGGGTCCCAACGCGTGCGGGCCCTGACCCCAGCTCCAGGGGCCCAACTTTGCGGGCCCCGACTCTAGCTCCAGGGGCCAAACCCGTGTGGACCCTGACCTCAGCTCCAGGGGCCAAACCCGTAGGGGCCTGACCCAAGCTCCAGGGCCCCAACCCGTATTGGTCCTGACCGCAGCTCCAGGTGCCTCACCCGTGCGGGACCTGTCCCCAGCTCCGGGTCCAACCCGTGGCGGCCCTGACCCGAGCTCCAGGGGTCCAACCCGTGCGGGCCCTGACCCCAGCTCCAGGGGCCCAACTGTGCGGGCCCCGACCCCAGCTCCAGGGGCCCAACTCGTGTAGACCCTGACCCCAGCTCCAGGGGACCAACCTGTGGGGGCCCTGACCCCAGCTCCATGGGCCCCACCCGTAGGGGCCCTAAGCCCAGCTCCAGAGGCTCAACCCGTGCAGGGCTTGATTCCAGCTTCGGGGGAACAAGAGGTGCGGGCTCTGACCCCAGTTCCAGGGGCCCAACCCGTGCGAGCCCTGACCCCATCTCCAGGGGCCCAACCCGTGTGGGTTCTGACCCCAGCACCAGCGGTCTAACCCGTGGGAGTCCTGACCCAAGCTTCAGGTGTCTAACCCGTGCGGGCCCTGACCCCAGCTCCAGGGGCCCAGCCAGTGGGGGCCCTGACCCGAGCTCGAGGCCCAACCCGTGCGGGCCCTGACCCCAGCTCCAGGGGCCCAACCCGTGGGGGCCCTGACCCCAGCTCCAGTTTCCCAATCCGTGGGGGCCCTAACCCCAGGTCCAGAGGCCCCACCCGTTCGGGCCCTGACCCCAGCTCCAGAGACCCCACCCATGGGGGCCCCTTCCCCAGCTCCAGGGGCCCAACGCGTGCGTGGCCTGACCTCAGTTCCAGAGGCCCAACCCGTGCGGGCCCTGACCCCAGCTCCAGGGGCCACAACCGTGGGGGCCCTTACCCCAGCTTCAGGGGCCCAACTCGTGCGGGCTGTGACCCCAGCTACAGGGGCCCCACCCATGGGGACCCTGACCCCAGCTCCAGGGGTTCCACCCGTTTTAGCCCTGACCCCAGCTCCAGGGGCCCAACCGGTGGGGGCCCTGACCCCAGCTCCAGGGGCCCAACCCGTGCGGGCCCTGACCGCAGCTCCAGGGGCCCAACCCGTAGGAGCCCTGACCCCAGCTCCAAGGGCCCAACCCGTGCGAGCCCTGACCCCAGCTCCAGGGGCCCTACCCGTGCGGACTCTGATCCCAGCTCCAGGTGCCCAATCCGTGGGGGCCCTGACTCCAGCTCCAGGCGCCCAACCCGTGGGGCCATGACCCCAGCTCCAGGGGCCAAACCCGTAGGGGCCTGACCCAAGCTCCAGGGCCCCAACCCGTACTGGTCCTGACCCCAGCTCCAGGTGCCTCACCCGTGGGGGCCCTGACCCCAGCTCCAGGGGCCCAACCCGTGTGGGCCCTGTCCCCAGCTCCGGGTCCAACCCGTGGCGGCCCTGACCCGAGCTCCAAGGGACCAACCTGTGGGGGCCCTAACCCCAGCTCCATGGGCTCCACCCGTAGGGGCCCTAAGCCCAGCTCCAGAGGCTCAATCCGTGCAGGGCTTGATTCCAGCTTCGGGGGAACAAGAGGTGCGGGCTCTGACCCCAGTTCCAGGGGCTCAACCCGTGCGAGCCCTGACCCCATCTCCAGGGGCCCAACCCGTGTGGGTTCTGACCCCAGCACCAGCGGTCTAACCCGTGGGGCTCCTGACCCCAGCTCCAGGAGCCCAACCCCTGCGAGCCCTGACCCCAGCTCCAGGGGCCCCAGCAGTGCGGGCCCTCACCCAATCTCCAGCGGCCCAACCCGTTTGGGCCGTGACCCCAGCTCCAGTGACCAAACCTGTGCGGGCCCTGACTCCAGCTCCACGGGCCCAGCCCGTGGCGGTCCTCACCCCAGCTCCAGGGGCCCCACCCGTGTTGGCCCTGACCCCAGCTCCAGGGGCCCCACCGGTGCGGGCCCTGACCCCAGCTGCAGGGGCCCAACCCGTGGGGGCCCTGACCCAACCTCCAGGGCCCAACCCGTGCGGGCCCTGACCCCATCTCCAGGGACACCACCCGTGCGGGCCCTTACTCCAGCTCCAAGGTCCCAACCCGGGCGGGCCCTGACCCCTGCTCCAGGCTCCGAACTCGTGTGGGCCCTGACCCCAGCTCCAGGGGCCACACCCGTGGGGGCTCTGACCCCAGCTCCAGGGGCCCAACCCATGCGTGCCGTGACCCCAGCAACAGTGGCCCCACCCATGGGGGCCCTGACCCCAGCTCCAGGGGCCCAAGCCATGGGGGCCCTGACCCCAGCTCCGGGAGCACAACCCGTGCGGGCCCTGACCCCAGCTCCAGGGGCTCAACCCATGGGGGCCCTGACCCCAGCTCCAGTGGCCCAACCCGTGCAGGCCCTGACCCCAACTAGAGGGGCCAAGCCCGTGGGGGCCCTGACCCCAGCTCCAGGGGCCCCACCCATGTTGGCCCGGACCCCAGCTCCAGGGGCCTAACCCGTGGGTCCCCTTACATCAGCTCCAGGGGCTCAACCCGTGGGGGCCCTGACCTCAGATCCGTGGCCCAACCCGTGGGGGCCCTGATCTCAGCTCCAGGGCCCCAACCCGTGAGGTCCCTGATCCCAGCTCCAGGGCCTCAACCCGTGCGGGTCCTGACCCCAACTCCAGGGGACCCACCCGTAGGGGCCCTGACTCCAGTTCCAGGGGTCCAACCCGTGTGGGCCCTGACCCCAGCTCTAGGGCCCCCACCCGCATTGGCCCTGACCGCAGCTCCAGGGGCCCCACCCGTGCGGGGCCTGACCCCTGCTCCAGGAGGCCCACTGTGTGGGCCCTGACCCCATCTCCAGGGGCCTACCCCGTGCGGGCCCTGACCGCAACTCCAGAAGCCCAACCCATGGGGGCCCTGACCCCAGCTCCAGGGGCCCAACCCGTGCGGGCCCTGACCCCAGCTCCAGAGGCCTCACCAGTGGGGGCCCTGACCCCAGCTCTAGGGGCCTAACGCGTACGGGCCCTGAGCGCAGCTACAGGGGCCTAAACCGTGGGGGCCCTGACCCCAGCTCCAGGGGCCTAAACCGTGGGGGCCTTGACCCCAGCTCCAGATGTCCAACCCATGCTGGCCCTGACCGAAGCTCCAGGGGCCCAACCCGTGCGGACCCTGACCCCAGCTCTAGGAGCCCAACTCGTCGGTGTCCTTACCCCAGGTCCAGGTGCCCAAAGCCTGCGGGCCCTGACCCCAGCTCCAGTTGCCCAAACCGTGGGGGCCCTGACCCCATCTGCAGGGGCCGAACCCGTTCGTGCCCTGACCCCAGCTCCAGAGGCCCAACCGATGGGAGCCATGACCCCTGCTCCAGGGTCCCAACCCGTGCGGGGCCTGACCCCAGTTGCAGAGGCCCAACCTGTGCGGACCCACACCCTAGCTCTCGGGTCTGAACTAGTGGGGGCCCTGATCCCAGTGTCAAGGGCCCAACCCATGCCGGCCTGACCCCAGTTCTAGGGGCCCAACCCATGTGGGTCCTGGCCCCAGCGCCAGGGTCCCAGCCCGTGAAGCCCCTAACCCCAGCTCCAGAGTCCCAACTCGTGGGGGCTCTTACCCCAGGTCCAGGGGCCCAACCCGTGTGGGGCCTCACCCCTGCTCCAGGGGCCCCAATCGTGCAGGCCCTGACCCCAGCTCTAGGCGCTGAACTCATTTGCGCCCTGACCACAGTCTCAACGGTCCAACCCGTGGGGGCCCTGACCCCAGCTCCAGGGGCCACACCCGTCAGGGCCCTGACCCCAGCTCCAGGGGCCTAACCCGTGCGGGCCCTGACCCCAGCTCCAGGGGCCCAACCCGTGTGGGTCCTGACCCCAGCTCCAGCGGCCGAGCCCGTGTGGGCCCAGACCCCAGTTCCAGGGCCCCAACCCATCGGGGCCCTTACCCCAGCTCCAGGGGCCCAGCCCGTTCGGGGCCTGACCCCTTATCCAGGGGCCCCACCCGTGTGGGCCCTGACCCCAGCTCCAGGGGCCTAACCCGTGCGGGCCCTGAACGCAGCTCCAGAAGCCCAACTCATGGGGGCCCTGACTCCAGCTCCAGGGGCCCAACCCATGCATGCCTTGAACCCAGCTCCACGGGCCTCACCCGTGGGGGCCCTGGCCCCAGCTCCAGGGGCCTAACCTGTGCGGGCCCTGGCCCCAGCTCCAGAGGCCCAACCCGTGCAGGCCCTGGCCCCAGCTCCAGGCGCCCAACCCGTGCGGGCCCTGGACCCAGCTCCAGGGGCTCAACCCGTCTGGGTCCTGGCCCCAGCTCCAGGGGCCTCACCCGTGCGGGCCCTGGACCCAGCTCCAGGGGCTCAACCCGTCTGGGCCCTGGCCCCAGCTCCAGGGGCCTCACCCGTGCGGGCCCTGGCCCCAGTTCCAGAGGCCCAACCCATGCAGGCCCTGGCCCCAGCTGCAGTGCCCCAACCCGTGGGGGCCCTGACCCCAGATCCAGAGGTCCAACCCATGCGGGCCCTGACCGCAGCTCCAGGGGCCCAACCGGTGCGGGCCCAGATCCAAGCTCCAGAGGCCCAACCCGTGCGGGCCCTGACCTCAGCTCCAGGGGCCCAACCCGTGGGGGCCCTCAGCCCAGTTCCAGTTTCCCAACCTGTGGGGGCCCTTACCCCAACTCCAGAGGCCCAACCCATTCGGGCCCTGACCCCAGCTCCAGGGGCCCAAACCGTGGGGACCCTGACCCCAGCTCCACGAGCCTCACCCAAGTTGTCCCTGACCCCAGCTCCAAGGGCCCAACCCGTGGGGCCCCTGATCCCAGCTCCGGGGGCCCAACCGTTGCGGGTCCTGACCCCAGCTCCAGGGGCCCAAGCCGTGGGGACCCTGACCCCAGCTCCACGGGCCCCATCCGTGCTGGTCCTGACCCCAGGTCCAGGGGCCAATCCCGTGCGGTCCCTGACCCCAGCTCCAGTTTCCCAACCAGTGGGGGCCCTGACCCCATCTCCAGGGGTCCAACCCGTTCGGGCCCTGACCCCAGCTCCAGGAGCCCAAACCGTGGGGACCGTGACCCCAGCTCCAGGGGCTCCACCCATGTTGGCCCTGACCCCAGCTCCAAGGGCCCAACCCGTGGGGCCCCTGATCCCAGCTCCGGGGGCCTAACCTGTGGGGGCCCTAACCCCATCTCCAGGGCCCTAACCCTTGGGGTCCCTGACTCCAGCTCCAGGGGCCCAAGCCGTGGGGTCCCTGACCCCAGCTCCAGGGGCCCCATCCATGCTGGTCCTGACCCCAGGACCAGGGGCTCCATCCATGCTGGTCCTGACTCCAGCTCCAAGGCCCAACCCCGTTGGGGCCCCTGATCCCAGCTCCGGGGGCCGAACCGTTGCGGGTCCTGTCCCCAGCTCCAGGGTTCGAACCCGTGGGAGCCGTGACCCCAGCTCCAGGGACCAAACACGTGGCGGCCATGATCCCAGCTCCAGGGACCAAACCCGTGGGGGCCCTGACCCCAGCTCCAGGGCCAAACCCGTGGGGTCCCTGACCCAAGCTCCAGGGACCCCACCCGTGCGGGCTCTGAACCCAGCTCCAGGCGACGAACTCGTGGGGGCCCTGACGCCAGCCTCAAGTGCGCAACCCGTGGGGGCCCTGACCCCAGTTCCAGGGGCTCAACCCGTGAGGGCCCTGACCCCATCTCCAGTGGCCCAACCCTTGGGGGCCCTGACCCCAGCTCCAGGGGCTGAACCCGTGGGGGTCCTCATCCCAGCTCCAGGAGCCCAACCCGTGGGGTCCCTGACCACAGCTCCAGGGGCCCAACCCGTGGGGGCCCTGACCCCAGCTGCAGTTGCCTAACCCGTGGGGGCCCTGACCCCTTCTGCAGAGGTCCAACCCGTTTGTGCCCTGACCCCAGCTCCAGGGGCCAAACCCATGCGTCCCCTAACCCCAGCTCCAGGGTCCCAACCCCTAGGGGCCCTGACCCCAACTCCAGGTGGAGGCCCTGACCCCAGCTCCGGGGGCCCAACCCGTGCGGGCCCTGACCTCAGCTCCAGAGGCCAAACCCGTGCGGGCCCTGACCCCAGCTCCAGGGGCCCAACCCGTGCGGGCCCTGACCCCAGGCCAGAAGCCCAACCCGTGGGGGCCCTGACCTCAGCTACAGAAGCCCCACCTGTGCGGACCCCGACCCCAGCTCCAGGGGTCCCACCTGTGCAGGCCCTGACCCCAGCTCCGCGGCCCAACCCGTGGGGGCCCTGACCCCATCTCCAGGGGCCCAACCGTGCAGGCCCTGACCCCATCTCCATGGGCCCCACACGTAGGGGCCCTATCCCGAGCTCCAGGGGCCCAACCCGAGCGGGCCCTGACCCCAGCTCTAGGGGCCCAGCCCGTGGAGGCCCAGGCTCTAGCTCCAGGGTCCAAACCCATGCGGGCTCTGTGAGCTCCAGGGGCCCAGCCTGTGCGGGCCGTGGCCCCAGCTCCAGGGGCCCAACCCGTGCGGGCCCTCCCCCCAGATACAGGGGCCCAGCCCGTGGAGGCCCTGACCCCAGCTCCAGGGGCCAAACCTGTGCGGGCCCTGACCCCAGCTCCAGGGCCCCAACCCGTGCAAGCCCTGACCCCAGCTCCAGAAGCCCAATGCTTCGGCGCCCTGACCCCAGCTCCAGGGGCCCAACCCGTGGGGGCCCTGACCCCAGCTCCAGGGACCCAACCCGTCAGGGTCCTGACCCAAGCTCCAGTTGCCCAACCCATGGGTGTCCTGACCCCAGCTCCAGGGGCCCATCCGTGCGGGCCCTGTCCCCAGCTCCAGGGGCCCAACCCGTGCGGGTCCTTTCCCCAGCTCCAGGGGTCCAGCCCGGGGGGGCCATGACCCCAGCTCCAGAGGCCCCACCCGTGCGGGCCATGACTCTAGCTACAGAGGCTCCACCCGTGCGAGCCATGACCCCAGCTCCAGGGGCCCCACCCGTGGGGGCCCTGACCCAAGCTCCAGTGGTCAAACCCGTGGGTGTCCTGACGCCAGCTCCAGGGGCCCAACCGTGCGGGCCCTGACCCTAGCTCCAGAGGCCTAACCCATGCGGGTCCTGACTCCAACTCCAGGGGCCCAACCCGTGGGGGCCCTGACCCAAGCTCCAGTGGTCAAACCCGTGGGTGTCCTGACGCCAGCTCCAGAGGCCCAACACGTGCGGGCCCTGACCCCAGCTCCAGAGGCCCAACCCGTGCGGGCCCTGACAACAGCTCCAGGTGCCGAACTCGTTGAGGCCCTGAACCCAGCCTCAAGGGCCGAACCCGTGGGTGCCCTGACCCCACCTCCAGGAGCCACAATCATGGGGGCCCTGACCCCAGCTCCAGGGGCCCAACCTGTGCGGGCCGTGACCCCAGCTCCCGTGGCCCCACCCGTCTTGGCCCTGACCCTAGCTCCCGGGGCCCCACCCGTGTTGTCCCTGACCCCAGCTCAAGGTCCCAACCGGTGGGGGCCCTGATCCGAGCTCCGAGGGCCCAACCCGTGCAAGCCCTGACCCCAGCTCCAACTGCCAAACCCGTGGGGGCCCTGACCCCAGCTCCAGGGGCCCAACCCGTGGGGGCCCTGACCCCAGCTCCAGAGGCCTAATCCGTGCGGGCCCTGACCCCAGCTCTAGGGGCCCCACCCGTGGTGGACCTGACGCCAGCTCCAGGGGCCCAACCCATGCGAGCTGTGACCCCAGCTCCACGAGCCCCACCCATAGGGGCCCTGATTCCAGCTGCAGAGGCCGAACCTATGAGGGCCCTGACCCCACCTCCAAGGGCCAAACCCGTGGGGGCCCATACCCCAGCTACAGTGTCCCAACCCGTGGGGGCACTGACCTCAGCTCCGAGGGCCCAACCCGTGCGCGCCCTGACCGCAGGTAAAGGGGCCCCACCCATGTTGGCCCTGACTACAGCTACAGGGGCCCCACCCGTGGGGGCTCTGATCCCAGATCCAGGGGCCCAAATCGTGCTGGGGTTTGGGCCTCAGGGGTTGGTATCCCTGGAACTACGGTTGGGGCCCCCAGGGGTTGGGCCCCTGAAGCTGGGGTTGGAGCTCTCAGGGTTTATGCCCCTGGAGCTGGGGTTGGGGCCTCCAGGGGTTAGGCCCCTGGAGCTACGTTTGGGGCCCCGACGGGTTGGGCCCCTGGAGCTGGGGTTGAGGGCTCCAGGGGTTCGGCCTCTGAAGCTGGGGTTGGGGCCCCAGGGGTTGGGCCCCTGGAGCTGCGGTTGGGGCTCCCAGGTTTTGGGCCCCTGGAGCTATGGTTGGGGCCCCAGGGGTTCAGTCTCTGGAGCTACGGTTGGGTCCCCAGGGGCTTAGCCCCTATTGCTGGGGTTGGGGCCCCCAGGTGTTGGGCCCCTGGAGCTATGGTTGGGGCCCCATGGGTTGGGCCCGTGGATCTGGGTTTGAGGCCCCCAGGGGTTGGGCCCCTATTGCTTGGGTTGGGGCCCCAGGGTTTGGGCACCTGGAGCTACGGTTGGGGCCCCCAGGGGTTGGGCCCCTGGAGCTGCGCTTGGGGCCCCAGGGGTTGGGCCCTGGAGCTGGGGTTGGGGCCCCCAGGGGTTGGGCTCCTGGAGCTACGGTTGGGGCCCTCTGGGGTTGGGCCCTTGGAGCTACGGTTGGGGCTCCCTGGGGTTGGGCCCCTGGAGCTACGGTTTGGGCCCCCTGGGGTTGGGTCCCTGGAGCTACGGTTGGGGCCGCCAGGGGTTGGGTCCCTGGAGCTACGGTTGGGGCCCCCAGGGGTTGGGCCCCTGGAGCTACGATTGGGGCCCCAGGGGTTGGGCCCCTGGAGCTACCATTGGGGCCCCCAGGGGCCCAACCCATGAGGGCCCTAACCTCTGCAATAGGGTCCCAGCCCCTGGGGGCCCCAACCGTAGCTACAGGGGCCTAAACCCTGGGAGCCCCAACCACAGCAATAGGGGCCCAACCCCTGGGGGCCCCAACCGTAGCTCCAGTTGCCCAACCTCTGGGGGCCCCAACCCTAGCTCCAGGGGCCCAACCCCTGGGGGCTCCAACTGTAGCTCCAGGGGCCAAACCCCTAGGGCCTCAACCGTAGCTCCAGGAGCCCAACCCAGTGGGGCCCCAACCCCAGTAATAGGGGCCCAACCCCTGGGGGCCCCAACCCCAGCTGCAGGGGCCCAGCCCCTGGGGGCCCAAATCGTAGCTCCAGGGGCCCAACCCCTGGGGGCCTCAACCCCGGCTCCAGGGGCCCCAACCGTAGATGCAGGGGCCCAACCCGTGGGGGCCCCAACCCCAGGAATAGGGGCCCAGCCCCTGGGGCCCCAACCGTAGCTCCAGGGGCCCAACCCCTGGGGCCCCAACCGTAGTTCCAGGGGCCCAAAACCTGGGGGCCCCAATCGTACCTCCAGGGGCCCAACCCCTGGGGCCTCAACCCCAGCTCTAGGGGCCCAACCCCTGGGGCCCCAACCGTAGCTCCAGGGGCCAAACCCCTGGAGGCCCCAACCCCAGCTATAGGGGCCGAGACCCTGGGGCCACAACCATAGCCCCAGGGGCCCAACCCCTGGGGGCCCCTGGGGTCCCCAAGCCAAGCTCCAGGATCCGAACCCCTGGGGTCCTAACCCAAGCAATAGGGGCCCAGCCCCTGGGGGCACCAACCCCAGCTCCAGGGGCCCAATCCCTGGGGCTCCAACCGTAGCTCCAGGGGCCCAACCCCTGGGGGCCCTAACCGTAGCTCCAGGGGTCCAAACCCTGGGGGCCCCAACCCCCGCAATAAGTGCCCAACCCCTGGGGGCCCCAACCGTAGCTCCAGGGGCCCAACCCCTGGGGGCCCCAACCCCAGCAATAGGGTCCCAGCCCCTGGGGGCCCGAACCCCAGCTCGAGGGGCCCAACCCCTGGGGGCCCCAACCGTACCTCCAGGGGCCCAACCTCTGGGGGCCCCAAACCCAACTCCAGGGGCCCAACCCCTGGGGGCCCCATCCGTAGCTCCAGGGGCCCAACCCCTAGGGCCCCAACCGTATCTCCAGGGGCCCAACCCCTGGGGGCCCCAACCCCAGCAATAGGGGCCCAACCCCTGGGGGCCCCAACCCCAGCTCCAGGGGCCCAACCCCTGGGGGCCCCAACCGTAGCTCCAGGGGCCCAACCCCTGGGGCCCCAACCGTAGATGCAGGGGCCTAACCCCTGGGGGCGCCAACCCTGGAAATAGGGGCCCAGCCCCTGGGTCCCCAACCGTAGCTCCAGGGGCCTAACCCCTGGGGACCCAACCGTAGCTCCAGGGGCCCAAAACCTGGGGGCCCGAAAAGTAGCTCCAGGGGCCCAACCCCTGGGACTCCAACTCCAGCTCCAGTGGCCCAGCCCCTGGGGCCCTCAACCCCTGCTCCAGGGGCCCAAAATCTCAGGGCCCCAACCGTAGCTCCAGGGGCCCAACCCCTGGAGGCCCCAACCCCAGCTCCAGGGGCCCAACCCCTGGGGTTCCGAACCGTAGGTCCAGAGGCCCAACCCGTTGGGGCTCCAACCCCAGCAATAGAGGCTCAATCCCTGGTGGCCCCAACCCCAGCTCCAGGGGCCCAACCAATGGGGCCCAAACCGTAGCTCTAGGGACCCAACCCCTGGGGGCCCCAACCCCAGCTTCCGGGACCCAACCCCTGGGGGCTGCAACCCCAGCAATAGGGGCCCAACTCCTGGGGGCACCAACCGTAGCTCCAGGGACCAACCTCTGGGAGCCCCAAACCCAGCTTCCGGGACCCAACCCCTGGGGGCTGCAACCCCAGCAATAGGGGCCCAGCCCCTGGGGGCCCCAACCCCAGCTCCAGGGGCCCAAACCCTGCGGCCCTCAACCCCAGCTAAAGAGGCCCAACCCGTCGGGACAGCAACCGTAGCTCCAGGGACCTGTTAGCCCCAACCCCAGCTTCCGGGGCCCTACCCCGGGGGCCCCAATCCCAGCTCCAGAGGCCCAACCCCTGGTGGCCCCAACCGCAGCTCTACGGGCCCAACCCCTGGGGCCCTCAACCCCAGCTAAAGGGGCCCAACCCGTGGGGACAGCAACCGTAGCTCCAGGGACCAAACCTTGTTAGTCCCAACCCCAGCTCCCGGGCCCAACCTCAGGGGCCCCAACCCCAGCTCCAGGGGCCCAACGCCTGGGGGCCCCAACCCAAGCTCCAGGGGCCCAACCCCTTTCGGGCCCCAACCGTAGCTCCAGGGGCCCAACCCTTGGGGCCCTCAACCCCAGCTCCAGGGGCCCAACCCCTGGGGGCCCCAACCCCAGCTCCAGGGGCCCAAACCCTGGGGCCCTCAACCCCAGCTCCAGGGGCCGAAACCCTGGGGCCCTCAACCCCAGCTCCAGGGCCCAACCCCTGGGGTTCCAAATCACAGCTCCAGGGGCCCAAGTCCTGGGGGCCCCAACCGTAGCTCAAGGGGCCCAACCCATGGGGGTCCTAACCCTAGCTATGACGGTCCAACCCCTGGGGGCCCCAACCCCAGCTCCAGTGGCCCAACCCCTTTGGGGCCCCAATCGTAGCTCCAGCGGCCCAACCCCTGGGGGCCCCAACCCCAGCACCAGGGGCCCAACCCCTGGGGCCCTAAAACCCAGCTCTAGGAGGCCAACCCCTAGGGGCCCCAACCGTAGCTCCAGGGGCCCAACCCCTGGAGGCCCCAATCCCAGGAATAGGGGCCCAACCTCTGGGAGCCCCAACCACAACTCTAGGGGCCCGACTCCTGGGGACCCCAACCGTAACTCCAAGGGCCCAACCGCTTGGGGCCCCAACCCCAGCTCTAGGGGCCCAACCCCTGGGGCCCCAACCGTAGCTCCAGGGGCGCAACAACTCGGGGACCCAACCCAAGCAGTAGGGGCCCAACCCCTGGGGGCCCCAACCGTAGCTCTATGGGCCCAACCCCTGGGGCCCCAACCCCAGCAATAGGGAGCCAACCCCTGGGGCCTCAACCGTAGCTCCAGGGGCCCAAACCCTGGGGGCCCCAACCATAGCTCCAGGGGACCAACCCCTGGGGGCCCCAACCCCAGCTCCAGGGGCCCAAACCCTGGGGGCCCCAACGTTAGCTCCAGGGTCCCAACCCCTGGGAGTCCCAACCCCAGCTCCAGAGGTCCAACCCCTGGGAGCCGCAAGCGTAGCTCCAGTGGCGAAACCCCTGGGGGCCCCAACCCCAGCTCAAGGGGCCCAAACCCTCGGGGCCCCAACGTTAGCTCCAGGGTCCCAACCCCTGGGAGTCCCAACCCCAGCTCCAGAGGTCCAACCCCTGGGAGCCCCAAGCGTAGCTCCAGTGGCGAAACCCCTGGGGGCCCCAACCCCAGCTCCAGGGGCCCAAACCCTCGGGGCCCCAACGTTAGCTCCAGGGTCCCAACCCCTGGGAGTCCCAACCCCAGCTATGACGGTCCAACCCCTGGGGGCCCCAACCCCAGCTCCAGGGGCCCAACCCCTTTGGGGCCCCAATTGTAGCTCCAGCGGCCCAACCCCTGGGGGCCCCAACCCCAGCACCAGGGGCCCAACCCCTGGGGCCCTAAAACCCAGCTCTAAGAGGCCAACCCCTAGGGGCCCCAACCGTAGCTCCAGGGACCCAACCCCTGGTGGCCCCAACCGCAGCTCTACGGGCCCAACCCCTGGGGCCCTCAACCCCAGCTAAAGGGGCTCAACCCGTGGGGAGAGCAACCGTAGCTCCAGGGACCAAACCCTGTTAGTCCCAACCCCAGCTCCCGGGCCCAACCTCAGGGGCCCCAACCCCAGCTCCAGGGGCCCAACGCCTGGGGACCCCAACCCAAGCTCCAGGAGCCCAACCCCTTTCGGGCCCCAACCGTAGCTCCAGGGGCCCAACCCTTGGGGTCCTCAACCCCAGCTCCAGGGGCCCAACCCCTGGGGGCCCCAACCCCAGCTCCAGGGCCCAACCCCTGGGGTTCCAAATCACAGCTCCAGGGGCCCAACCCCTGGGGGCCCCAACCGTAGCTCAAGGGGCCCAACCCATGGGGGTCCCAACCCCAGCTATGACAGTCCAATCCCTGGGGGCCCCAACCCCAGCTCCAGGGGCCCAACCCCTTTGGGGCCCCAATCGTAGCTCCAGCAGCCCAACCCCTGGGGGCCCCAACCCCAGCACCAGGGGCCCAACCCCTGGGGCCCTAAAACCCAGCTCTAGGAGGCCAACCCCTAGGGGCCCCAACCATAGCTCCAGGGGCCCAACCCCTGGAGGCCCCAATCCCAGGAATAGGGGCCCAACCTCTGGGAGCCCCAACCACAACTCTAGAGGCCCGACTCCTGGGGACCCCAACCCTAACTCCAAGGGCTCAACCGCTTGGGGCCCCAACCCCAGCTCCAGGGGCCCAACCCCTGGGGCCCCAACCGTAGCTCCAGGGGCCCAACCCCTGGGGGCCCCAAACGTAGCTCCAGGGGCACAACAACTCGGGGACCCAACCCAAGCAGTAGGGGCCCAACCTCTGGGGGCCCCAACCGTAGCTCTATGGGCCCAACCCCTGGGGCCCCAACCCCAGCAATAGGGAGCCAACCCCTGGGGCCTCAACCGTAGCTCCAGGGGCCCAACCCCTGGGGGCCCCAACCATAGCTCCAGGGGACCAACCCCTGGGGGCCCCAACCCCAGCTCCAGGGGCCCAAACCCTGGGGGCCCCAACGTTAGCTCCAGGGTCCCAACCCCTGGGAGTCCCAACCCCAGCTCCAGAGGTCCAACCCCTGGGGCCCCAACCATAGCTCCAGGGGCCCATGCCCTGAGGGCCCCAACCGTAGCTTCAGGGGCCCAACCCCTGGGGCCCTCAACCCCAGCTCCAGGGGCCGAACCCCTCGGGATAACAACCGTAGCTCCAGGGGCCCAACCCCTCGGGGCCCCAACCCCAGTAATAGGGGCCCAACGCTTGCGGGCCTGAACCGTAGCTCCAGGTGTCCAACCCCTCGGATCCCCAACCCCAGAAATAGGGGCCCAGCCCCTGGGGCCCGAACCGTATCTCCAGGGGCCCAGCCCCTGGGGGCCCCACCTGTAGCTTCAGGGTCGCAACCCCTCGGGGCCCCAACCCCAGCAATAGTGGCCCAGTCTCTCGAGGCCAAAAGCCCAGGTCCAGGGGCCCAACCCCTGGGGGCCCCAAGCCCAGCTCTAGGGGCCCAACCCGTCGGGGCCCCAACCGTATCTCCAGGGGCCCAACCCCTGAGGGCTCAACCCCAGCAATAGGGGCCCAGCCCCTGGGGCCCAAACCATAGCTCCAGAGGCCCAACCCCTGGGGCCCTCAACCCCAGCTCCAGGGGCTCAATCCCTCTGGACCCCAACTGTAGCTCCAGGGGCCCAACCCCTGGATGCCCCAACCCCAGTAATAGGGGCCCAACGCTTCTAGGCCCCAACCGTAGCTCCAAGGCCCAACCCCTTGGGGCCCGAACCCCAGAAACAGGGGCCCAGCCCCTGGGGACCGAACCGTATCTCCAGAGGCCCAGCCCCTGGGGGCCCCAACCCCAGCTCCAGGGGCCCAACCCCTGGGGGCCCCAACCACAGCAAAAGGGGTCCAACCCCTGGGGGATCCAACCCCAGTTCCAGGGACCCAACCCCTGGGGACCCCAACCGTAGCTCCAGGGGCCCAACCCCTGGGGCCCCCAACCCCAACTCCAGTGGCCAAACCCCTTGGGGCCCCAACCGTAGCTCCAGGGGCCCAACCCCTAGGGGCCACAGCCCCAGCAATAGGGGCCCAACCCCTGGGGGCCTCAACCCAAACTCCAGGGGAACAACCCCTGGGGGCCCCAACCCCAGCTCCAGGGGCCCAATCCCTGGTGCCACAACCGTAGCTCCAGGGGACCAACCCCTAGGGGCCACAACCCCAGCTCCAGGGGCCCAACCCCTGTGGGCCCCAACCGTAGCTCCAGGGGCCCAACCCCAGGGAGCCCCAACCCCAGCTCCAGGGTTCCAACCCCTGGGGCCCCAACCGCAGCTCCAGGGGTCCAAGCCCTGGGGGCCCCAACCGTAGCTTCAGGGGCCCAAACCCTGGGGCCAAACCCCCACCAATTGGGGCCTAGCTCCTGAGGGGCTCAACCTCAGCAATAGGGGCCCAACCCCTGGGTGCCCCAACCCCAGCTTCAGGGGCCCAACCCCTCGGGGCCCCAACCGTAGCTTCAGGGGCCCAACCCCAGGGAGCCCCAACCCCAGCAATAGGGGACCAACCTCTGGGGGCCCCAACCGTAACGTCAGTGGCCCAACCCCTGGGGGCCCCAACCGTAGCCCTAGGGACCCAACCCCTGGGCCCCAACCCCTGCAATAGGGAGCCAACCCCTGGGGCCTCAACCATAGATCCAGGGGCCCAACTCCTGGGGGCCCCAAGCGTAGCTCCAGGGGCCCAACCCCTGGGGGCCCCAACCCCAGCTCCAGGGGCCCAAACCCTGGGGCCCTCAACCCCAGCTCTAGGGGCCCAGCCCCTGGGGGCCACAACCGTAGTTCCAGGGGCTCAACCCCTGGGGTTCCAACCCCAACTCCAGGGGCCAAACCCGTCGGGGCCCCAACCCCAGCAATAGGGGCCCAGCCCCTGGGGGCCTCAACCCCATCTGCAGGGGCTAAACCCCTGATGGCAGCAACCGTAGCTCCAGAGACCCAACCCCTGGGGGCCCCAACCGTAGTTCCAGGGACCCAACCCCTGGGGGCCCCAACCCCAGCAATAGAGGCCCAGCCCCTGGCGGCTCAACCCCAGCTCCGGGGGCCCAAACCCTGGGGGCCCGAACCCCAGCACCAGGGTCCCAACCCCTGGGGCCCCTACCCCAGCTCCAGGGGCCCAAGCCCTGGGGTCCTCAACCCGAACTCCAGGGGCCCAACCCCTGCGGACCCCAACCGTAGCTCCAGGGGCCCAACCCCTGGGGGACCCAACCCCAGCTCCAGAGGCCCAACACCTCGGGGCCCCAACCCCAGCAATAGGGACCCAGCCCCTGGGGCCCCAACCGTATCTCCAGGGGCGCAACTCCTGGGGGACCCAACCCCAGCTCCAGGGGCCCAACCCCTGGGGTCTCCAACCCGAGCAATAGGGGCCCAGCACCTCGAGGCCTCAACCCCAACTCCAGGGGCCAAACCCCTGGGGGCCCCAACCCCAGGAATAGGGGCCCAGCCCCTGGGGGCCCCAACCCCCGCTCCAGGGGCCCAAACCCTGGGGCCCTTAACCCGAGTTCCAGGGACCCAACCCCTGGGTGCCCCATTCCCAGCTCCAGGGGCCCAAGTCCTGGGGCCCCAACCGTGGCTTCAGGGGCTCAACCCCTGGGGGCCCCAACCATAGCTCCAGGGGCCCAACTCCTGGGAGACCCAACCCCAGCTCCAGGGGCCCAAAACCTGGGGTCTCCAACCCGAGCAATAGGGGCCCAGCCCCTCGAGGCCCCAACCCCAGTTCCAGGGGCCCAACCCCTGGGGGCCCCAACCCTAGCTCCAGGGGCCCAACCCGTGGGGGCCCCAGCCGTAGTTCCAGCGGCCCAACCCCTGGGGTCCCCAACCCCAGCGGCAGGGGCCCAACTGCTTTTGCCCCAACCCTAGCAATAGGGGCCCAGCCTCTTGGGGCCCCAACCCCAGCTCCAGGGGCCGAAACCCTGGGGCCCTCAACCCCAGCTCCAGGGACCGAACCCCTGGAGGCCCCAACCGTGGCTCCAGGGTCCCAGCCCCAGGGAGTCCCAACCCTAGCTCCAGGGTTCCAACCTCTGGGGCGCAAACGTAGCTCCAGGGGCCCAAGCCCTGGGGGCCCCAACCGTAGCTCCAGGGGCCCAACCCCTGGGGCCCCAACCCCAGCAGTAGGGGCCCAGCCCCTGGTTGCCCCAACCCCAGCTCCAGGGGCCCAACCCCTGGGGCCCCAACCCCAGCAATCGGGGCCCAACCCCTGGGTGCCCCATTCCCAGTTCCAGGGGTCAACCCCTGGGGGCACCAACCGTAGCTCCAGGGGCCCAAGCCCTGGGGGCCCCAACCATAGCTCCAGGGGCCCAAGCCCTGGGGCCCCATCCCCAGCAGTAGGGGCCCAGCCCCTGGTTGCCCCAACCCCAGCTCCAGGGGCCCAACACCTGGGGCCCCAACCGTAGCTTCAGGGGCCCAACCCCTCGGGGCTCCAACCCCAGCTCCATGGGCCCAACCTCTGAGGCTCCAACCGTAGCTCCAGGGGCCCAACCTCTGAGGCTCCAACCGTAGCTCCAGGGGCCCAACCCCTCGGGGCCTCAACCGAAGCAATAGGGGCCCAGCCCCTCGAGGTCCGAACCCCAGCTCCAGGGGCCCAACCCTGGGGGTCCTGACCCCAGCTTCAGGGGCCCAGCCCCTGGGGGCTCCAACCGTAGCTCCAGGGGCCCAACCCCTGGGATACCCAACCCCAGCAATAGGGGCCTAACCCCTGGGTGCCCCAACTGTAGCTCCAGGGGCCCAACCCCTGGGGGCCCCAACCGTGGCCCTGGAGAACCATGAGTAGTAATGAGCACGATCGTATTCATCACCATGCAATTTTGACAGGTTTCCACGGCCCTTTTATTGACATGAATAAAAAGTGTATTAAATATCAGGGTGGATTAATAAAAAAGTTAAATAATATTGTAATCTAGGTTTATAAAGGGAATTTTCTAAGGCAAAACCTGTTTGGTAAGCACAGGATAAAAAGGTATTGAAACTAGTCAATATCAATGTAGGTTAAGAAAAAACATTAAAAACTAAGTTTAAAAGGATAATTAACTGAAGCAAAACCTGTTTTGTAAGCACATAACCAAAAACTATAAAGAAATACTTATAAACTAGGTTTGAAAAAAATTGACAAAGGCAAAGCCTGTTTGGTAAGCACAGCATAAAAGCTTTATAAAAAAGTGGCTAAGAAAAACACAATAAAGCTTAGGGTAAACTTAAAAAAAGTTTACCTTTGCAGTCTTTTTGTAAAACGAGGTAGCTTTTTTGGTTTAACCCTAGTAAATAAAACACATTAAAACTAATTAATACCAATGTAGGTTAAGAAAAAACGAAGTTTAAAAGGAAAATTGACAAAGGCAAAGCCTGTTTGGTAAGCACGGGGTAAAAAAGTATTTAAACTATTCAATATCATTGCAGATTAAGAAAAAAGAGCAAAGATAGAGAGCACATGGCGGAATCAGAATGAGACAGAGAGAGAAGCAGGCACAGTCTGTTTAGTAAGCACAGGGTAAAAAAGCATTCAGAATCAGGGCGGGTTACAAGACAAGAAAAGCGAAGAGAGAGTCCACTTTGCAAAGAGCAAAGATAGAGAGCACAGGGTAGGATTGAAGAGAAAGAGAGAGAATTGTTACCTTTTCCCGTCTTTCTGTAGAATGAGGCAGCTTTCCTGGTACAAACCCTCTCAGGCTTGTTATCACCGCCTTTGGATCGGACCAATCAGAGATGGTTTTACAACAGCGTCACAGAATTTATTTTCCTGAACCAATCCTATTGTCTCAAGACTTTAAGCAAGAGCCAGCGCCCCCTTCTTTCCCCCCTTCCTTTTATCTGTTTTTTCTTATCTAAAGAAACAGACCCGCAGCATTTTCCCGCCAAGTAGCCCTTTTACAAAGATGTTTTTATAAAAGTTAAAACCACAAGCTTTTTGTAATACACCATTTTTAAAGTTTTTCCCTAGGTTTTAAACTAACAGGTTTTTTTGTTGTTTTTTTTTAGTAAAAACAATGTGAAAGTCGGCCAAAGCACCTGTTAGCAAAGAAGCCTCTGTGAGCAGTGGGTCAGAGATAAAAAGGCTACTTCTTTCCCAAACTTTTTAACAAACACAAGTTACAGTTACATTAAGTTTTGCAAAGGGATAATGACTCGAAAAGACAAACTTAAGACACAACCTTTTTGTATGTGTTGTAATAAAAAATTATGCAGAAGCACCCTAGATTTTTTTTTAGTAACAGGCGGTTTATAGTCCCCATATTTAGTAAACCTGCGGATTAGAGAGAAGATTGCTTTTTTCCCCACTTTTTAACAAATAAAGGTGAAAAGGAAACCTGAAGACCCATTGTCTTTATTTAGGCATAGGTGTAATAATATGTAAGTGTGCAAAAACAGTTTAGGGTTATAAAACTAATGTGTTGTAACAAAAAAAGGTTGCTTTTTTTTTAATTGTAGGCTAACCCGGGGCCATTTTATAGTAAAAACAGCAGGCTTTTGCAGCAGCTGTTAGCAAAAACAGCCTCTGTAAGTCAGTAAATTAAAAATAAAAAGAACAAAACATAACAAGGTCTTCTTTTAAAGCAAAAGAACGCCAAAAACAGGTATTAAAAAGCATACTAATTTACTATCAAAACTAAGCTTTTTAACCACTAAAGTTTAAAAGCTAAGGTGTGTAGCCAAAAACCTTCCCGCGTTTTTTAAAAAACTAACTAAGACAACTCCCCCTCCGCTCTTAGCTAAACAGCCAGAGCCTTCGGCTTTTTTTACCCTGTAACAAAAGCTAAATACAGTTTTAAAATGTGTTTTTAAAGTAATACCTAATTTTTTTAACTTACTAACAATGAAAAATAAGTCGTGTAAACGTTTAACGTGGTTTATTTTTAAATTAGCAGTTTTGTTTTAAAAACTAAGGCCATAAGACAAATTAAAGAAATACAGGTTGCAGTTTTTAAAAAGTTTTTGGTTACAAGGGTGTAAATGGGTACATTACCATTTACAAACGCTTTTTATTAACTGTTTAAACACATTTACTATAAAAAATAACATTTTTAGCCATTAAAGCTAAAGTATATAGGCACTCCCCAAGCCACACCCGCCTTTTTTCCTAGAAAAGTGCCCTTTACACACCCTGTTTTTTTAAAGAAACGCCTTTTTAAATATTAATTTTGGGGGGTGGAGGGCAAAACCTTTTTTTAAAAACAGGTTTAAACCTATAAATAGAGGAACAAAAAACTGAACAAGCCTGTTAAAGAAATATTGCTAATACAAGACTTTTACCATTATGGGGAGCAACAACATGGTACGAAACCTTACTATAATTTGTGTGGGTCGCCAAGGTATTACACCAGTTTTATGCTTAGTTAAAAGGCAATATTTTTTCTTTTAAATAGGACGCGGCCTTTTTTCTTGACATTCCAGATGCCGCGCTACAAGCTTTAAACTTTGGTAAGCTAATTAATATGCTACACAATTAATTTATTTTTAAGATAAAATGTTTTAAAAAATTTTATTTTTTTAATTTAGAACAAGATGGAAGTCAAAACCACCCAATAGTTTTCCTGAAATTCCAGAAGAAGGTGTGAACTGTTTTTTAAATATGTCTTTTTTAAAATAAAAAAATCTGATGTTGGAAATAGTGTGCATTCTAGGGGCTTGAAAACCCTTAACGCTTTTACTCTGCCGTTGTACCGCCCCAGCGTGGTGTAAACTATAAGAGCGCTTTATTTTGTACATTGTATTTAAACGCGGATTTTAGCCCCCTTATTGCTAAAACGTTTTTAAAATATATATATTTGGGGAACAGCTTTGTTGTTGTTAGTAAAAAAAAGCCGTGCTAAAAAACATTCTGTTTATGTGTCTCGGCAGACTCATCAAGCGTTATTCCTCAATAAGAAATGTTGGAGCGGAGCGCGCTTAAAGAGGCCAAGAAATTTCCTTTGAGGTAGCTGCAGTTGGAAGCAAGGGTATTAAGCACAGCGATTTTGAACAGCCCTGCGCGTCCAAATCCCTTATTGCACAAAACCAGCCGGCACTAAAAAAGGCCAAAAAGTCTACCTCTAAAAGAGCATTCGTTTTCAGGGAGGGGGGAAAGGGGCTCAGACCCCCCGCTTTTGAACGACCCAAAGCTACCTCTACAACTTCCAGGAACCATGGTAAGCGAAGCAGAGTAGTTAAAGCCCCTAGTATTCAACAGACCTTTACCTCCCAGCTCCAGGGCCCAACCTGTGCGAACCCTCACCCCAAATCCCCGGGCCCAACCCGTGTGGGCCATGACCCCCACTCCAGAGGCCAAACCAGTGGGGGCCTTGACTCCAGCTCCAAGCGCCGAACTCGTGGGGTCCTGACGCCCTCAAGAACTCAACCCGTGGGGGCCCTGACGCCAGTTCCAGGGGCCCCACCCGTGGGGGCACTGACCCCAGCTCCAGAGTCTCAACCCGTGCGGGCCCTGACCCCAGCAACAGGCGCCAAACTCGTGGGGGCCCTGACCCCAGGTCCAGTGGCCAAACCCGTGCGGGCCCTAACCCCAGCTCCAGAGGCCCCACCAGTGCGGGCCCTGACCCCAGCTCCAGGCGCCGAACTCATGGGGGCCCTGACCCCAACCTCAAGGGCCAAACCCGTGGGTGCCCTGACCCCAGCTCCAGGGGCCCCACCCGAGTGGATCCTGACCCCAGCTCCAGGGGCCCAACCCGTGGGGGCCCTGACCCCAGCTCCAGGGCCCCAACCCGTGGGGGCCCTTACCCCAGCTCCAGGGTCCCAACCCGTGCGGGCTCTAACCACAGCTCCAGTGGCCCAACCCATGGAGGTGCTGACCCCAGGTCAGGGGCCCAACCCGTGGGGGCCATGACCCCAGCTCCAGTGGCCCAACCCGTGGGGGCCATGACTCCAGCTCCAGTGGCCCAACCCGTGCGCACCCTAACCCCAGCTCCAGATGCCCCACCTGTGCGGGCCCTGACCCCAGCTCCCGGACTCCACCCGTGGGGGCCCTGACCCCAGCTCCAGAGGCCTAACCCGTGCGGGCCTGACCCCAACTCCAGATGCCCAACCCGTGGAGGCCCTGACCACAGCTCCAGTTTCCCAACCCTTGCGGGCCCTGACCCCAGCTCCAGGGACCCAAACCGTGTGGGTCCTGACCCCAACTCCAGGGGCCCAACCTGTGGGGGACTTGACCCCAGCTCCAGGGGCCCAACCCATGGGGGCCCTTACCCCAGCTTCAGGGGCTTAACCCGTGGGGGCCATGACCCCAGCTCCAGGGGCCCAACCCATTCGGCCCCTAACCCCAGCCCCAGGGGCCCCACAAGTGCTTGCCCTGACCCCAACTCCACGGGCTCAACACGTGCAGGCCCTGACCCCAGCTCCAGGGGCCAAACCCGTGGGGGCGCTGACCTAAGCTCCAGGGGCCCAACCCGTTCGGGCCCTAACCCGAGCTCCAGTGGCCCCACAAGTGCTTGCCCTCACCCCAGCTCCACGGGCCCAACCTGTGCGGGCCCTGACCCCAGCTCCAGGGGCCCCACCCGTGCGGGCCCTGACCCGAGCTCCAGAGGCCCCACCCGTGGGGGCCCTGACCCCTGCTCCAGAGGCCCAACCCGTGTGGGCCCTGACCCCTGCTCCAGAGGCCCAACCCGTGTGGATCCTGACGCCAGCACCGGGGGCCTAACCCGTGGGGGCCCTGACCACAGCTCCAGTTGCCCAACCCGTGGGGGCCCTGACCCCATCTCCAGGGGCCCAACCCGCTTGGGCCCTAACCGCAACTCCAGGGGCCCAACGCGTGCGGGCCCTGACCCCAGCTCCAGGTGCCGATCTCGTGGGGGCCCTGACTACAGCTCCAGGGCTCCAACTAGTGTAGGCCCTGACCCGAGCTCTAGTGGCCCCACTCGTGTGGGTCCTGACCCCAAATCCAGGCGCCCAATCCGTAGGGGCCCTGGCCCCAGCTCCAGGGGCCCAACCCGTGCGTTGCCTGACCCCTGCTCCAGGAGCCCAATCCGTGGGGGCCCTGACCCCAGCTCCAGTGGCCTAACTCCAGGGAGACTTGGAAATCGCAGAGATGCTTAATGACTTCTTTGTTTCGGTCTTCACTGAGAAGTCTGAAGGAATGTCTAGTATAGTGAATGCTTACGGGAAGAGGGTAGGTTTAGAAGAGAAAATAAGGAAAGAGCAAGTAAAAAATCACTTAGAAAAGTTAGATGCCTAAAAGTCACCAGGGCCTGATGAAATGCATCCTAGAATACTCAAGGAGTTAATGGAAGAGGTATCTGAGCCTCTAGCTATTATCTTTGGGAAATCATGGGAGACGGGGGAGATTCCAGAAGACTGGAAGGGGGCAAATATAGTGCCCATCTATAAAAAGGGAAATAAAAACAACCCAGGAAACTACAGACCAGTTAGTTTAACTTCTGTGCCAGGGAAGATAATGGAGCAGGTAATCAAAGAAATCATCTGCAAACACTTGAAAGGTTGTAAGGTGATAGGGAATAGCCGGCATGGATTTGTAAAGAACAAATCGTGTCAAACTAATCTGATAGCGTTCTTTGATAGGATAACGAGCCTTGTGGATAAGGGAGAAGCGGTGGATGTGATATACCTAGACTTTAGTAAGGCATTTGATACGGTCTCACATGATATTCTTATAGATAAGCTAGGAAAGTACAATTTAGATGGGGCTACTATAAGGTGGGTGCATAACTGGCTGGATAACCGTACTCAGAGAGTAGTTGTTAATGGCTCCCAATCCTGCTGGAAAGGTATAACAAGTGGGGTTCCGCAGGGTTCTGTTTTGGGACCGGTTCTGTTCAATATCTTCATCAACGATTTAGATGTTGGCATAGAAAGTACGCTTATTAAGTTTGCGGACGATACCAAACTGGGAGGGATTGCAACTGCTTTGGAGGACAGGGTCAAAATTCAAAATGATCTGGACAAGTTGGAGAAATGGTCTGAGGTAAACAGGATGAAGTTCAATAAAGATAAATGCAAAGTGCTCCACTTAGGAAGGAACAATCAGTTTCACACATACAGAATGGGAAGAGACTGTCTAGGAAGGAGTATGGCAGAAAGAGATCTAGGGGTCATAGTGGACCACAAGCTTAATATGAGTCAACAGTGTGATACTGTTGCAAAAAAAGCAAACATGATTCTGGGATGCATTAACAGGTGTGTTGTAAACAAGACACGAGAAGTCATTCTTCTGCTTTACTCTGCGCTGGTTAGGCCTCAACTGGAGTATTGTGTCCAGTTCTGGGCACTACATTTCAAGAAAGATGTGGAGAAATTGGAGAGGGTCCAGAGAAGAGCAACAAGAATGATTAAAGGTCTTGAGAACATGACCTATGAAGGAAGGCTGTAGGAATTGGGTTTGTTTAGTTTGGAAAAGAGAAGACTGAGAGGGGACATGATAGCAGTTTTCAGGTATCTAAAAGGGTGTCATCAGGAGGAGGGAGAAAACTTGTTCACCTTAGCCTCCAATGATAGAACAAGAAGCAATGGGCTTAAACTGCAGCAAGGGAGATTTAGGTTGGACATTAGGAAGAAGTTCCTAACTGTCAGGGTAGTTAAACACTGGAATAGATTGCCTAGGGAAGTTGTGGAATCTCCATCTCTGGAGATATTTAAGAGTAGGTTAGATAAATGTCTATTAGGGATGGTCTAGACAGTAATTGGTCCTCCCATGAGGGCAGGGGACTGGAGTCGATGACCTCTCGAGGTCCCTTCCAGTCCTAGAGTCTATGAGTCTATGAGTAATCTATGCCCCCCATAAACCACCTAATCCCCATGGGAACCCCTACAGCCAGGATGTTAGTATCTGTCCCCCTATAAATCTCCTAAGCCCTCTGGAACCCTTCCAGTCTGAACGTAGGTATCTGTGACCCCCAGAAATCCCCGAATGCCCCAGGAACCCCTACAGCCTGGACTTAGGTATCTGTGACTCCAACGAACCTCCTAAACCACCCAGGACCCCTTCAGCTAGGACGTAGGCATCTGTTCCCCCCTCAACCCCCAATCCCCTCGGGAACCCTAGACCCTGGACGTAGGTATCTGTGTCCACCCCGATTCCCTAAGCACCCCCATTACCCCTTTAGCCTGGACGTAGGTATCTGTACTCCCACAAACCCCCTAAACGTCCCAGCGACCCCATCAGCCTGGAAGTCCCTATCTGTGACCCCCACGAACCTCTAACCTCCCAGGGATCCCTACAGCCTGGACACAGGTGTCTGAGCACCCCACAAACCCCCTAAGCTCCTCGGGACACATCCAGCCTGGATGTATCTGAGCCACCAGTGAACCGCCTAATCTCCTCTGGACACCGACAGCCTGTACCTAGGTATCTGTGCCCCCCACAAACCCCCTATAACCCCGAGGACCCCTCCAGACTAGATGTAGGTATCTGTACCCCCACAGCCTCCCTGGGACTCCTACAGCCTGGAGGTTCGTATCTGTGCCCCTCATGAAACCCCAACCCTCCCGTCCCCTCCAGACTGGACATAAGTATCTGTGCACCCCACGAACCCATAAGCACCTGTAGGGACGCCTACAGCATGGACTTGGGTATCTGGGCCCCCCCCAAAACCCCCTAAGCCCACCAGGGACCCCTATAGCCTACAGATAAGCATCTGTGCTCCCTGAACCCCATAATCCCCCCTGGACCCATCCAGCCTGGACTTAGGTATCTGTGCCCCACATGAACCCGCTAAGCCCCCCATGGACCCTCTAGCCTGGATGGAAGTATCTGTGGCCCCCACAACCTCTAAGTGCCGAGAAACCCCTCCAGCCTGGAGGTAGTTATCTGTGCCCACCAGAAACCGCTTTAGCCCCCGCAGGGACCCCTCCAGCCTGGATGCAGATATCTGTGCCCAACACAAACGGCCTAAGCCCCCCCCCAGGAACCCTCCAGCCTGAACCTAGGTATCTGTGCCCCCTCAACACACTAATTCCCCCTGGAAGCCCTATTGCCTGGAAGTAGGTATCGCTGCCCCCCACAAACCCCCTAAGCCTCCCAGGGACCCCTACAGCCTAGACGTAGGTATCTCTGCCACCCAGAAAACCCCTAATCCACCCAGGGACCCCTACAGCATGGACCTAGGTATCTGTGCCCCCCAGGAACTCCCTAAACCCCCCAGGAACCACTCCAACCTGGACATAGATATCTGTGCCTCCCAAAAAACCCTAAGCCCCCCGGGACCCCTAGAGTATGGAGATAAGTATCTCTGCCATCCGCAAAAACCCCTAATCCTCTCCGGAACCTCTCCAGCCTGGATGTACATATCTGTGCCCCTCCCCACAAACCACCTAAGCCCCCTGGGACCCCTCCAGCCTGGATGTAGGTATCTGTGCCCCCCCAATGCACTAAGCCCCCCCAGAATGCCTATAGCCTGGACGTAGGTATCTGTGTCTCCTACACTTTCACTAAGCCCCCCCCCAGGGACCCCTCCAGGACATACATAGGTATCTGTGCCCCTCACCAAGTCCCTATACCCCCAGGGATCACTGCGCTCACCACAACCCCCTAAGCGTCCAGGGACCCCTTCAGCCTGGACGTAGATATTGCTGTCCTCCAGGAAGCCTTTAATCCCCACCAGGACTTCAACAGCCTGGACACAAGTACCTGTGCCCCTCACAACCCCCCTAACTCTCCCAGGCTCCCGCCCATACTGGATGTAGGTATCTGTGACCCTACGAACCCTCGTAAGCCCTCGAGGGGTCTCTACAGCCTCCACGTAGGTGTCATGCTCTGTGCATTACCCTGTGTGGCCACATGGTGTCACTGTTGCTCCATGCAGGAAATGCTCTGTGTATTACCCTGCATGGCCACACGGTGTCACTCTTGCTCCATGCAGGAAATGCTCTGTGCATTACCCTGAGTGGCCACACGGTGTCACTCTTGCTCCATGCAGGAAATGCTCTGTGCATTACTCTGTGTGGCCACAGGGTGCCACTGTTGCTCCATGCGGGGAAATACTCTGTGCATTACCCTGTGTGGCCACACGCTGTCACTGTTGCTCCATGCAGGAAATGCTCTGTGCATTACCCTGTGTGGCCACACGATGCCACGCTTGCTCCATGCAGGAAATTCTCTGTGTATTACCCTGCGTGGCCACACGGTGCCACTCTTCCTCCATGCAGGAAACGCTCTGTGCATTACCCTGTGTGGCCACACAGTGTCACTGTTGCTCCATGCGGGGAAATGCTCTGTGCATTACCCTGCGTGGCCACATGGTGTCACTGTTGCTCCACGGGGGAAATGCTCTGGGCATTACCCTGCATGGCCACACAGTGTCACTGTTGCTCCATGCGCAAAATGCTCTGGGCATTACTCTGATGGTGTGGGGACTGTCTGTGTGGGGGATGGGAGAGCAGGGGGTGACTTTAGGTGAGGGACAGGACCTAAGCCTGTAACTCGAGCTAGGCAGGGCTGAGAGAGTGAGCACCTTTGCCCGGGAAGCTGGACACAGGAAGGGGTCGGCTGGAAGGAGTTAGTTCAGTTTTGGTTTGGAGCTGGGTAGTTGGAATTCAGAGAATCCCAAACTGGGAACTAAGTTTCCTGAACCCCCAGAAGGACTCGACTGACGAGTCCTGGTTGTGCCCCAAAGCCCTGCTGTATCCTTCGTTCCTGTTGGCCAAAACAACCCTCTGTTTTACTGGCTGGCTGAGTCACTGTGTGTCCCTGGAAGAGGGGTGCAGGGCCAGATTCCACCACACTCCATGACACCCCCTAAGCCCCTCTGGGACCCCTGCAGCTGGGACGTAGGTATCTGTGCCCCCCACCAAACCCCTGAGCCCCCCAGGGACCCCTACAGCCTGGACCTAGATCTCTGTGCCCCCCAGGAACCCCCTAAAACCCCCAGGGACCCCTTCAGCCTGGACATAGGTGGAACCCGTCTGCCAGGCTGAATTGATAGCAGCAAGGACTGGGTTCAATACATAGGGGTCCCTTCCCCATTACGTAATGCAAACCAGATCGAGCCCTCACCCAGTGACATGGGAAAATTTTACATACACACCCCTAGGTGCCTCAAAGAGGCAATACTTCCCCTCTCGCAATCATAAAATCTGGGTATAGCAGAAAATGTTTAATAACGTGAGATAAACAACATAGCATTAAATTTGGAAAACACGTCAACTAGGCCGTGTCCTTTTCTCTGGGCTCTAGAATCTAGCAATCTCCAAATCACCCCAATACTCCAAAGTACAATACCTCAAATATTTCAAGACTCCAGCAACCCCATAATCACCCACAGTCCCGCAGCCCCAGAGTTCAAGAGTCTATCTGCCGGGTTTTCCCCCCTGCCAGGCTGGGTAGAAAGGGGCACCTTACGTGGTCCACTGCTGTCTGCCCTGCCTCTCCGTGGGATTCTGCTTCTACCTTTCCCACAAACTGCTCAGCTCAGTCCACCAGCTGCTCTGCTCCACCAGCCAACCTGTGATCTGCTCCAGCTGTCTCCAAAAACTGCTTAACTTACTTCACTCCGTGAGCCATTCCAAGTGTTACACAAACTGCTCTTCTCCATCAGCTGCTCTGCAATATTGTTTCAAACTCCCCCACTATTTAACACAGCACTTCAATGACTTCAGCTCAGGAACTTGGATCTTCAGTTATTAAGAAATTCAACAACCAGCTCTACTGTTCAACTGTTAAAAGAGAAGAAGATGTAATTGGTGTTTCTGACTCATCGAAGGAGCCCACTCCGTTGTCTAGTGAGTGCCACTCAACTGATGGTGAGAATCCCTGTCTCAAAGCTGTTTCACAGTTCCTCATCCACACAATCAGGGTGACAACACTCCACATCTCACACCCCAACAACAAATAAACTGGGGATACCATAGCTGCCAAAGTAACCATCCCAGGCTGCCGTGGCTGTGTCACGCACGGTGGGTGTGTCTATGCAAACATGATCAGACCCTGAAATCCTTTTCCACACTTGCCATAATTCACCACCAGATGTGAGGGTAGAGTTCATCCTGCTTCTGCTTACATAGGTATCTGTGCCCCCCACAACCCCCTAATCCCACCAGGACCCATCTAGCCTGGATAATGGTATCTGTGCTCTCCACAAACCTCTAAGCTCCCCAGGGAACCCACAAGCCCAGATGTAGGCATCTGTATGCCCCACACACCCCTTAATACCCACAGGAACCTTCCAGACTGTAGGTAGGTATCTGTGACCCCTAGAGCCCCACAAAGTCCCTCGGGACCCCTACAGCATGGATGTTTGTATCTGTGACCGACAAAAACCGCCTAAGCTACCCAGGGCCACCTACCATCAGGATGTAGGTATCTGTTCCCCCCCCAAACACACCTAATCCCCCCGGAACCCCTCCAGCCTAGATGTAGGTATCTCTGACCCCACGAATCCACTAAGACATGACAGGACCCCTCCAGCATCGACATAGGTATCTGTGCCCACACAACCCTCCTAAGACCCCCAAAACCCCTCCAGCCTAGACGCAGGTATCTGTGCCCAGCATGAACCCCCTAAGGTCCCTAGGACCCCTCTTGCCTGGATGAATGTATCTGTGCCCCTTACAAACCCCTAAGCCCCCCCCAGGATCCCTATAGACCGGACGTAGATATCTGTGCACCCTCACGAACCCATTGATCCTCCCAGCGACCCCTACAGCATGGAAGTAGGTATCCGTACCCCAAAATGCCCCAAAGCAACCCCAGGACCCCTACAGCCTCGATATAGGTATCTGTGCCCCCGCACAACTCCCTAATACCCCCAGAACTCCTCCAGCCTGGACGTAGATATTTGTGACTTCCAGGAACCCCCAAAGCCCTCCCCAGGACTTCTCCAGTCCCTACATAGGTATCACCAGCCTTCTAAGACCCATAGGGCCCCCACCAGCCTGGTTATAGCTATGTGTACGCCACACAAACCCCCTAAGCTCCCCAGGGCCCCCTCCAACCGGTACATAGGTATCTGCGCAACCACAAACCCTTAAGTCCCCCAGGGACCCCTCCAGACCATACGTAGGTTTCTGTGACCCTTACCAACTCCTTAAACCCCCAGGGACCACTAAAGCCTGGACGTATGTATCTATGCTCACCACAACCCCCTAAGCCATCCAGGGACCTCTCCAGCCCTGACGTAGATATTTGTGCCCCTCATGAAGCCCCTAATGCCCACCAGAATGTCTCCAGTCGGACGTAGCTATCTGTGCCCCCCACGACCCCTAAGCCCCCCAGGTATCTCTACAGCCTCTACATAGGCGTGATGCTCTGTGCATTACCCTGCGTGGCCACATGGAATCACTGTTGCTCCAGCCAGGAAATGCTCTGTGCATTTCCCTGCATGGCCACACAGTGTCACTGTTGCTCCATGCAGGAAATGTTCTGGGCATTAACCAGTGTGGCCACACGGTGCTGTGATGGAGTAGGGACTGTCTGTGTGGGGGATGGGAGAGCAGGGGGTGACTTTAGGACCAGACACGTGCTCAGCCTGTAACCTGAGCTAGGCGGGGGGAGGGGTCAGCACCTTTGCCCGGGAAGCTGGACACAGGAAATGGCCAGCTGGAGGGAGTTGGGTTAGTTCAGTTTCGGTTTTGGTCTGGGTGGTTGGAATTCAGGGATTCCCAAACTGGGAACTAAGTTTCCTGAACCCCTAGAAGGACTTGATTGTGGGGTCCTGCTTGTGCCTCCAAGCTCTGCTGTATCCTTCGCTCCTGTTGTCCAATAAACCTTCTGTTTTACTGGCTGGCTGAGAGCCACTGTGAGTCCCAGGAAGAGGGGTGCAGGACCGGACTCCCCCACACTCCGTGACAGACCCTAAGCCCCTCCGAGACCCCTGCAGCCTGGACGTAGGTATCTGTGCCCCCCACAAACCGCCTAAGCCCCCGAGGGACCTATACAGCCAGAACATTGGTATCTGTACCCCATATAGACTCCATAAGCCCCTTGCGACACTCCAGTGCGCACGTAGGTATATGTGCCCCTCAGAAACCCTCTAAGCCCCGAGGAACCCCTACAGCCTGGACATAGGTATTTCCACTCCCACAACCCCCCTAACCCCCCCCTCCCGGGACATCTACAATCTGGACGTAGATATCTGTGCCCCTCACAAAACCTCTAACCCCCCCTGGGAACGATACAGCCTGGACATACGTATCTGTGCCCACTCGAACCCCTAAAACCCACTGGTACCCCTACAGCCTGGACATAGGTGTCTTTGGCCCCCACAAATCCCCTAAGACTCCCAGGATGCCTCCAGCCTGGACGTAGGTATCTTTGCCCCCCACTAACCCCCTAAGCCCCCCTGGTAACCCTACAGCCTGGATGTAGGAATATGTGCCCCCCACGAACCCTCTAAGCCCCCATGGGACCCCTAGAGCATGGAGATTGGTATCTGTGTCCCCCCCAAACTCTCTAAGCCCCCCAGGGACCGCTATGGCCTGGACATAGGTATCTGTGCACCCCAAGGCCCCTAAGATCCCCCGGACCTCTGCAGCCTGGCTGTAGGTGTGACGGTGCTGCCCGCGGGAGCCAGCTCAGCTCACTCAATCAGAGTGAATTGCCAACAAAACAGGGCAGACAAATCCCAAACGCTGCTGGTTATTTCGATACTTAGATTTACCAAGCCAGCACAAAACAGCTTCTGTAGTATCTCACTGGTTACTTAGAAGTTTAAACCACGCAGTTCCCTTAAAGTACCCAGCCTCAGGCCTCCGTCCAGACACACCTGTTAGATATGATGATGATTCCTGAAAATCTTACTTCATCATATAAAAGAAAAGATACTTCCGATCCCAAAGGATCAGCCACATAACCAGGTTCAATTATAACTTAGATTTTACCTAAAATACATGCTATAGCCAATTCTTATTAACTAAGCCAAAATTTATTAGAAAAGAAAAGAGAGAGAGTGAGTGTTGGTTAAAAGATTAATAGACATATAGACTTGAATTCAATTTTTGAGGTTCAGATACAAAGTAGAGATGAGCTTGTAGTTGCCAAAAGTCCTTTTAGAAATAGTCCATAGGTTATAATCCAATGTCCATATTCAGGGTGGCTCCAGTCAATGACTGGGGATCTCAATCCTTGTGGCTTAAGGTTTCCCCCTCTTGAAACCCAAAGCAGATCTGAGATGAAGAAGGATCGTGTCCCAGGTTCTTAAACATTTCCAGCAGCCTTTCAGCCTGAGAAAACAATAGGCTTAACTCTTCTTCCAAACATCCTGGCAATTAGTACATCCATCAAACAGTTCAGATACAGATTACCACAACCTTCAAAGAGACACAGACAATAATACTATTTCACTCAAGTATCATCATAAATGTTAATATTCTTTTTTTGCTCTTTGAATTACAACTATAGCAATAGACAAGACTTGTTTGCTGACATCACAAGACCTGAGCAAACACCTCCCCTTCTACCTCTAACACTGCAGACTTGCATTTCAAAGCTCTGTTCATTTACATATCTTGTTAACCAGTTTTTAAGGTTCACCCACGGGTCAGGTCAGTCGGAGAGGTGAGTTAATTAACTCTTTCTGGCCCTGTCACCTTTCAATGAGATATTAGATTATACTTATAATGTCACAGTCACGGTGAGTTGACTGCTGCAGCTCCCCGTAGACTCTGCCTGCGCCTCTCACCGAGCTGGAGTACAGCAGGCGAGGGGAGAGCACTCAATGTATTGCATCTACACTAGACGCGATATATCAACCCCCGCTGGATCGATCGCTGCCCACCGATTCGGCAGGTGGTATAGACATACCCCGAGTATCTGGTGATCGGAGCTGGACCCCGGAGGGGGACACATTGAAGGAACTCAGGGGTTAAGGTGCCTCTATTGTCAACTGTCAGGGCTGCTGTGGCTCAGAGGAGGGTGCTTGACTGCCTGGCAGGCTTAGGCGCCGCAAGCCTTGGAGGTGGGAGAAGTGAAGCGGCCATGGCGTGCTCGGGGTGCTCGTGCTCAGAGCAGGGGTGAGCTCGGGCGAGGGGGGTGCCGCAGGGCAGAGCAGGAGAGTTGCCACAAGAGGGGAGCCTCAGGGTGGAGGGGGGAGCTGCCACGGGTGGGGCGCCTCAGGGCAGAGGTGCGGGGGGGGGAGGGTGCAAGGTGGAAGTTTCGCCTAGGGCATGAAACTTCCTTGCACCGGCCCTGCCCCACGCCCTGCCTGCAGCCAGCCCTGCACCCCCTGCCCTGCCCTGCCGGCAGTCAGCCTCTGTCTCCAGCCAGCCCTGCACCTTCTGCTTTGCCTGCACCAGCCGCATCCTCCCTGCCGTCTCCAGCCAACCCCTGATGCACCCCCCTGCCTGAAGCCAGCCAGCCCCGCAGCCCTTGCCCTGCCTGAAGCCAGACCCTACCTCCAGCCAACCCCACATCCACTGGTGCCCTGCACTTCCCAGGGCAGTAACCCTGCACATCTGCTTCAATGAGGGGGGCAGGGAGCAGCTGGGACCCACACATGTGCACATCCTAGGGTGACCAGACAGCAAGTGTGAAAAATCGGGACGGCGTGGGGGGTAATAGGATCCTAGATAAGAAAAAGACCCCAAAATTCGGACTGTCCCTATAAAATTGGGACATCTGGTCACCATAGCACACCCCCAGGACTCCTGAGTTCCATTGCTGGGTTTCCTATTGGTTCCTCTGCTGGTTGTTTTCCTTTGCCTGGGGACTTTGGGCAAGTTGCTCCCCACTCTCGGGCTCTGTCCCCAGCAGTCAAATGGGGATTTCATACTTTCCCGCTATTGGAAAGTGCTGGGAGAATCCCCCAGCAAAAGCTGCTCTGACAGTGCTAAGCAGCATCTGACCAATCAAGGTCGGAGCTCACTGCCCAGGAGGAGTGCTTGGCTCTGGGGTTTCACTTCAGCCCAGTGCAGAGAGAGAGCCCTAACCATGGAGTTTGGCTCAAGAAGACCAAGTCTCCAATTTGTTAAGGGTGTTTTGAATTTCAATCCTGTGCTCCAAAGTGCTTGGTGTCAGTTGTAAACTTTAGGAGCATGCTCTCCACTCCATTTTCCAAATCATTCATGAAAATATAGAATAGTACCTGACACCGGACTGATCCCTGCCAGACCCACTAGATTCACCCTCCCCGTTGGGCAGCTAAACATGGAGAAGGGCTCCTGGAGTCTTGGCTTTCAACCAGCTCTGCACCCACATTACACTGATTGCAGCTGGACTACATTTCCCTCGTTTGCTTCTGAGAATGTCCTACGGGACTCTGTCAAAAGCCTTAGTAACACCAAGCTAGATCCCATCTATTGTTTACTCACCTCTACCAGGCCCAGAACCCTGCCAAAGAAGGAAAGAGGATTGGTTTGGAATGATTTGTTCTTGACAATTCCACGCTCACTAGTCATAAGAACCAAATCATCCTGTAGGTGCTGCTGACAAACTGAGTGTTTAAGAATGTATTGCAGGATCTCTCCAGCTATGGCAGTCAGGCTAGCTAGTCTGTAAGTCCCAGAGGTCTTTTTGTTCCCCTTTGAAAGATAGGTCCTGTCTTGTTCATGGATGGGAAGATGTTCTTTTTCAGGGGTCTCAGACAAGAACTGGGGCACAACACCTGGTTTGTTAAGGCCACAAAAACGGAGGCAGGAACCTCTTCTCTGCTGCTGGCAAAGAACCACAGGTACCTAAAAGATAGGGACTCACATCTTTGAATGGGCTTTAAAAAGGCAGTGGTTAATAAGTTTGGCCCCGACCATTTCTTGTTTCCACAGACTAGACATTTTAGCAAACTTTAGAATTCCTTGGTGCTAAACACTGTGAAACTCCCCTTTCTCCTTCACAGAGGGCTTTAACGCCCCTTATCTCACTTGGGCTCTAAACTGCCATAGTTCGAGAACTGTTCTTGTTTCGATTGGACAGATGGGAGAAGGGAAGTGACCTACCCAAGGCCTACACAACAAGGCGATGGCAGAGCCAGAAAGAGAAGCAACCAGTTCTGACTCCTGTTCTAACAGATGAAAACACCCCAGAGCCCAGGAATCGAGATGGTGGGAAAATTTCATTCAAACCGTTTCTGTCCGAAAATCCCATTTAGACTAAACCAGTTTGTTTCTCAAAATCATAACAAGTGGGATGAAAGATCTTTGCAAAAATATTTTGTTGCAAAACAAAAGCATCTCCTCTTTGTCAGAGTGTGTTAAATTGTCTCCTCGCACACAAAGAGGAGACACTTACATCTCAACCATTAGATAAGATGCTTCAATCTGAGCTAAGTCGTTGCTACTATTAACAATTTCAAAATAAAAAAATACAAATAAAATAGACTATTTCAGCTAATCTATTATGTCATAATCTGCTCTGAGTAAACATGATGGGAAACTTCATATTATACACTACTTCTAGTGACACTCCCAAATGGATCCGCATCCATCACCCACCATGAGGTAGGTAAGAGCGGATCATTATTATCCCTACTTGAAAGAGGGAGAAGCTAAGGCTGAGAAAGGAGAATTGACTTGTCTTAGGTCACACAGCCCGTCAGAGGCAGTGTTGGGAATAGGACCGAATAGCCCTGATTTTCAAACAAACCATCGGATCTTGAATTTCAGACATTGAATGACCTGAATACTGTGCTCTCAGATGAGCTCCAGACCAACAACAGTGACAGTAATTATTCAGCAAGTATCTGAGGAGAACTGCAATGTTAGAGGGAATCATCAACTGCTCAGAGACAATTAATGCAGAGAAGCAGCAAAATTAATCAAAGATAGAACTGGTTCTGACTTATTTACTTGATCTTAAAAGAGAACAACAAGGACCTGAGTCTCCTCCCTGTCAATAACCCCCTGCTCAACCAATCAGGGTAGAGACTGAGGACGGGAGGCTGAGGGTTCTCACCAGAGAGCCCAAAGGATGGCCCAGGTCACCGGTGGGGATCACTGCCCGAGCACTATTTCAGTCCCACATTTTTGGGTGGACCTTCCATAGTGGGAGCTGCAGAGGACTTCCCTGCAACACACACACACACACCTCCGTCCTGTTGTTGGGAAGGGAACAGGAGAAAGGACAAAAGAAGCAAGAGAAGAAGAGGAGGGAGGGATGGAGGAAGAGGTGAAACAAAAAGGACAAACCCTAATGTCCCCAGCGATTCTAAGGGACAAAATCCCAGCTGCGCAATAAAATTCTGCCTCCTTAAGCTCGTGTTTTCTATGCCTAGAATTCACTTGTCACCAGATAGATCAGACTGAACAGGTTTCAAACCTCCAGGAGGCTCTTACCTTCTAAACAGGGACGGCTGTTTTCTAGTAAAATCACTACAAGGGAAGGAGGAAACTCGAAAGAGGTTCCTCCTGGCGCTCACGTCCATGACCCCAAATAATCTCTCAGTCCTCAAAGAGAGACCTGGAGAAGGAAACGTGCTGAAGCAAAGCCACAGAGGTCTCTGAGGTTTCCCTGGCCCCTCGCCCCTGTCCTGCCTGGCTGATGTCAGCATCTCTCTGTGAGGTCACCACCTCCCCACCACCTTTGACCAATAGTCTGAGGTCCTGCAAAAGGCCTTTGTGATGTCACTGCCACACCCCTCCCTTGCTGGGCTAATGTCCTGCCCCTGGCCTGGACCTTTGGAGGTTTGAGCTACTCCCTGTGGATCACCCTACTCAAGGAGCGTTCGTTCTAGGCAGCAAGCCGGCTAGACAGGAAAACATCAGACGCTGCTCCCAATGCTACACTCAGTTTTTCAGAAATTAGTCGACTTCATGGTCAGAAGAAACCATTAGAGCGTCTAACCTGCATATCACAGGCCTCCTGTATGACATCATAGCTACTTTGGGGGCAAACACATTCCAGAAAGGCATCTAGTCTTCATTAAATGACATCAGGAGATGGTGAATCCACCACTTTCCTTGGTAGCTTGCTCCTGTGGTGAATCATCCTCGCTGTTGACTATTGTGCCTCAGTTGTAATATGAATTTGTCTCTTTCACTTTCCAGCCATTGGGTCTTGTTATGCCTTTCTCTGCTCCATTCAAGAGCCCGTAAATACCCAATCTTTTCTCTCCATTAAGGCACTTCAACATTTCAATGAAATCACCTTTCAATCTTCTTTTGATAAGCTAAACAGGTTGAGCTCTTTCAATAGCTCACTGGAAGGCATTTTTCTCCAGCCCTCAGAACATTTGGTGGCTCTTTGCTGCCCTAGCTCCAATTTCACAACATCTTTTTCAAATGAGGACACCAGAACTGGAGGCAGTATAAAGGTTGTATAAAGGTAAAATTAAATAGGTTGCAGAGGAGTTTTTTTTAATTTCGGCTTTTGTTGCTAAAAATTTTGTCTCTCTGCGGTGAGAAAAAACACTCCCCGAATGCCAAAATTTGAGCCATGAAAAGCGGCAGTGTGAACAGCGCTTCATAGGTGGAGCTGTGCTCCCGGTGACGAAGCTCCTGCCCCTCATTGGAGGTAGTTTGGCTTTGTTGCCGGGGAAGCTCTCTCCCAGCAATAAGGACGGCCACACAGCGCACCTTACAATGGCATGGTTAGAGTGGCACAGCTGCACCGTGGTAAGGTGCGCGGTGTAGACACAGCCTCAGAGCTGGGGAAAGCCGACAGGCGCTGAGGAGCACAGGGTTCAGACAGAGACATCCTTTAGGAGAGGAACTATTCACAGGGATTCTCTATAGCCTAGTAAGGTGGAGAGGATGGAAGATGATAATGTACAGGTAGGTTCTGATGAGAAACAGTGAAATGAAAGAGTCTCCCTCAATTACATCATGTAATAGCAGACAGCTAAAATGGGACACATTTTAGAAGTGCTTAAATACAAACGCTAAACGTCTAAGTACTAAGACTGGTGAATTTGAGTGCCTGGTATTGAGTGACGATATTGATAGAATAGGCATCACAGAAACCCTTGCACCCCCTCCTGCACCCACATGGGGAGACTGACCTGTGTGCATGGAGCAGCTGGCATTGCTGCCCCCCACTCCTCCCTGGAACGCTGCTCATCTGGGCACCCCTAGGGGCTGTGGGTGCAAGAAGTGAGATCATCCGAGCTCCCTGCATCCAGGTCACTTTCCTCAGCCGGGCTGCATAGCGGGAGGGCAGAGAGCAGCAGCTTCTGATGCTCCCCTCACAGCACAGCCCAAGTGGGAAAAGTGACCAGGACGCATGGAGCACATAGGGTTGCTCCTTACTCCCCTCAAACCTCTATGGACCCATGGAGGAGCATTGGGGCAGGGGAGAGCAGTGAGCACCTTTGCACTGACACACGGTGCCCTTTGACCCCTGGAGCCCTGGGCAGCTATTGGGGGGCACCACCCCTAAGGCCGGCCAGGCTCCCCAGAACGAGCAGCAGAAAACACAGAGACTGGCCACACACTCAGCAGTGGTAGCCTGGGCGGCTCGTAATGGAGGCTCAGGGGGGAGGGGTGTCATAACATTTTTTCCCAGATTTGGACCTTAGCGTCCAAAATATGGGTGTTAGCATGAAAACCTCCAAGCTTAGTTACCAGCTTGGACCTGGTAAAGCTGCCACCAGCCAGGGATTTATACAGTGCCTGGCTCACTGTGGTCTCCCCAAAACCTTCCCCGGGGGACCCCCAGACTCAGATGCCTTGAGTCTCACAACAAAGGGGAATAAACCATTTCCCTTCCCCCTCCTCCCCTCCAGGTGTTCCCTCCCTGGGTTCCTGGAGAGATATACAGAAGCAAGCTCCGTGAATCTAAACAGAGGGACTCCCCCCTCCCTGTTTCCAGTCCTGGAAATAGAAGTACCAAGATAGCTAATCTCTCTTCCCCCTTACCCAGAGGGTATGCAAAGTCAGGCTAGTAAATCTAACACAACGAGATTTTCCCCCTGACTTCTTCCTCCCACCAATTCCCTGGTGAGCTGCAGACTCAATTCCCTGGAGTCCCCACTTAATAAAAAATCCAACAGGTCTTAAAAAGAAAGCTTTATATAAAAAGAAAGAAAAGGACATAAAAATGGTCTCTCTGTATTAAGGTGACAAATACAGGGTTATTTGCTTAAAAGAAAAACATGAATAAACAGCCTTATCCAAAAAGAATACAATTTAAACATTCCAGCAACTACACACATGTAAATACAAAAAAAAAAACAATATAAACTTATTGTCTTATTATCTTTGTACTTACAACTTGGAAACAGAAGATTAGAAAGGCAGGAGATAGAAAAATCACTCTCATAGCCGAGAGGCCACAGACACAAGACAAAGAACAAAGAACTCACACACAAACTTCCCTCCACCCAGATTTGAAAAGTCTTGTTTCCTGATTGGTCCTCTGGTCAGGTGTTTTAGGTTACTGGTGTTACCCCTTTATAGGTAAAAGAACATTAACCCTTAGCTATCTGTTTATGACAAGGGGGCTCAGCCTCCCAAACCTTGCACTGCCAAGGGGACAGTGGGGCCCATGATCAGAGGCCTGGCCAAGTTAGGTCCCCCTGGAAAAGTCTCCCCTATGTCAGCCCCAGGGCTGGAGGAGCTCCCACTCCCTGCTACAGCCTGGGGGCTGCAGCAGGGCCACAGCGGGGCAGGGTAAAGGAGTGATAGGGTGGGGCTGGTGGGGGAAGGGGTGGAACAGAAGTGACAGTGGATGGGGCCATGGGTGGAAGGGGGTAGAGCCACAGACAGAAGGTAGGGGCATGGTTCTGGTGCTGGGGCCCCCACACTTGTTCTCCCTTTCCCGGGGGTTTGGCATCACTAGCCCCGGCTTAGCGAGTAGGGTTCAGTGGTCCCCATAATGTGGGGTGCGACTCCTAGGGGGACACAGAGGAACATTCATGGGGGCACCTCAGGACCTGAGCCAGCCCACATAGAGGGCAGGGAGGGAGCACCACTCTGCCACAGCTCTTCCCCAACCCCACCCTCGGCCTGAGACTCTGGCTCCCATCCCGGCGTCGACCCCTTTACCCCTGTCCGCACTCCTCTCCCCAGCAAGCAACAGCCCCACTCCTCCCAACCCCGGTTCTTGACCGTGGCTTCCGAGGGGCCACAGCCATGGCTAAGAGGGCACAATGTGAAATGTTTGGGGACCACTGGTTTAGGGTGACATCCTCAATCACTTCTCTGCAGTCCAATAAAAGCTATTCCTCACTCACCTACCCCTCCATCAGGACGGACTAGGTATGTTCTGCTGCCCTTCACTCATACAGGAAGGAGAATAACATTTCATTCCACTCAATCCTAAAGTGATTTGTAACCCAAGACCATCCCAAACTGGTCATTTTGGGGAAGCGGCTCCATCATGCTGCATAGCTAGGCAGAGTAGGTGTGTCTATGCAAACACGGTCTGTTCCTGAAGTCTTTCCCCAGCTCCTCACTAGGTGAGAGAGGGAGCTCATTCAGACCCTGCTTACGCTTAGTATTTAAAAACTCCTTAGTGTCCCTATCTCTGCCGGCCTTAGATTTCTCCTCCATGTCCTGTTTTTTGAAAGCTCAGATGAGGTGACCGAGTGGTTAAGGTGATGGACTGCTACCTCATTATGCTCTGCCTGCATGGGTTCAAATCCCATTCTCATCAGAGGCATTTAGTCTTTACCCTCCTTTATAGACAACCATCTCCCCCTTTGGTACAATAACAGATCAAACAATGTTGCTTGTGTTACCCAAAATTGGGTCAGTTAGTAAGCTTAGAGAGGACTAATAATGCCCTCCCCCCCAGAGTTTGGCAGAAAGCAGCACATTTATTAGCTTGATAGCTAAGCTCAAAAGAAGGGATGGGGGAGGGTGTCACACTCATACTCACGCTCCCAGGACAGGCCTGGCAGTGGAGATGTCAGGATCCTTTAAGGTAAGTGTCCCACAGCGCAGCGATGGACGGTGCGATGAAGATCAGTCTCCCTGAGGTGCAATAGAATGTAACACAGCGAACCACTGGCCAGATGGGCCGGGTGAAGGGCATTCACTGGAGGTACAAAGGAGAGTGGGAAAGCCACTTCACAGGCATTCAAAGAGGGAAAGGACACGAAGCTGGGGGAGTTTAACAGACCTTTTGAGCATACAGGTTATACAGAGCATACAGATCACTGCTGCTCCTACAACATGATAAGTTCTCAAGCAGCATGTTTCTTACTTTGCCCATCTGTCAATTTTGAGGATTATTGATGGAAATATTTTGCCATTGGGTTGTGTGTTTACACAGAAATTGACATTTACCAACAAATACACAATTCTTCCAAGCCTGCCTAGTCTGCAGTTGATGGGTTTAGAGGGACACATTCACTCTTCCAGGTCTCCATTCCAGGCCTGTGCTCTCCAGGTTGTCAACTTCCCGCACTGCTGGGATCCTTCCCTCATCTCCCCACAAACCACTGCCCCACCCCCACTTCTGGGGTCCCCTTCCTGCACTGTCTAACTCCACTGCTGGCAGGATCCCTTCCTGTTCCTTTCATTTCCTGCCTCCACTCTGGGCAAAAGCTCTGCACTCTTCCCACACCAGAAGTTGAACCCACGCCACCTGGGTGAAAACCAGGAATCCTGACCACTAGCCCATATGGGACTATTGTTCCATCTGACGAAGTGGGTATTCACCCACGACAGCTCATGCTCCAATATGTCTGTTAGTCTATAAGGTGCCACCAGATTCTTGGCTGCTATTATTACTACAACTCAGGCCTTGGCTACACTGGAGAGTTACAGTGCAGGTGGTGGCTTTACAGCGCTGTAACTTACTCCCCGTCCACACTGGCAAGGCACATACAGCGCTGTATGTCCGTGGCTACAGTGCTGCATGTGCTCCACCTCCACGAGAGGAATAAAGAGAACAGAGCTGGTGATGCAGCGCTGGGGTGCCAGTGTAAACAGTGATTAATCTTACTACGCTGTCACTGACCTCCGGAACCTTCCCATAATGCTTTTAAGTAGAGATAACGCTCTTTGTTTTGGTGTGATGCCTCTGTTTGTTTTGGTGTGAGCTCAAGGCTCCCGGAGCTGCTTATCTAAAAACCAAACACAGTTACTGTTTGCAGTGAATGAGCAGAGGCAGGGGGATCCCTTTGGAACACCCACAGCTGGTGTTTGCTTGAGGAGAGAAGCAGCCGGGTGGGCACCGGGGGGGGGGTCTGTTTTGGATCAGCTGGCTTATCTGGTCTGTGAGGAAAAAAACAAAGGCGGCTATTTGCATTTAGTGAATGAGAGAGGGGTGGGGGAGGAGGCTTGAACTTGCCAGGCAGGGAGCTGACACAGTGTCAGCTCCAAAAATCCACTCGCTCTGTCTCCCCCACGCTCCTGTCACACTCCACCCCACCCTCCTCTTTTGAAAAGCACATTGCAGCCACTTGAATGCTGGGATAGCTGCCCATAATGCACCACTCCCAACAGCGCTGCAAATGTGGCCATGACAGAGTGCTGGTAGCTGTCAGTGTGTCCACACTGCAGCGCTTTCCCTAAACAGCTGTAGGAAGACAGCTTTAACTCCCAGCGCTGGACAGCTGCAAGTGTAGCCAAACCCTCTCTAAGCCGACCCCTTATGAGAACAGCAGGCACTAGCATGACTAGATGTCCCGATTTTTGGGTCTTTTTCTTATATAGGTGCCTATTAACCCCACCCCCCATCCCAATTTTTCACATTTGCTGTCGGATCACCCTAGCAGGGGTTGCACACAGGGCTGCATTAACCTTCAGGTGCTGAGGTTTCCCTCTCTCCATTCCCAGAGCCTGTGATCAGGAAACAGACATCAAGGCTCCCAGGTGCTGCACAGACCATGACTGAGATCAGACCCCATATTATGCAAGGTGCTGTACAAACCCTGGCCAACACTGAGACACCCAGGAGGTTCCCCTCAATTTCCCTGAGCCTCTGCTGCCCAACTTCTTCTGAATCCCTCTGGCTCACCCCCCCCCACCAAAAACCCACCTTTCCAAACAGTCCTTCTTTCCTTGCCCCCTGATTCTGGTTTCACACCCTGGGACCATCTCCTCTCTTTGTCTCTCCCCCTCCAGGTGAAGCAGAGATGGAGGCAACTTCAGCCACTGGAGTCAGCCTCAGCGAGCACTGCAGCCAGCCCCGGGGGAGGGGGGGTGTTTGCAGACACAGGAAGGGAGCAGGGGGTGCTGGGAAGAAGGCGGCAGGAGAACAAAGCTCAGAGACTCAACATGGGGAAATTCCAGGGGGCGGGGCTCTGACACATCCCAGGTGCGGGCAGCTCCTGGGGGCGGGGCTCTGGCTCAGCTCGGGGGCGGGGAAGCACCTCGGGGCGTGGCTCCAGCACAGAGCAGGGGCGGAGCAGCTCCTGGGGGCGGGGCTCTGGCACAGCCCATGGGCAGGGCAGCCCCTGGGGGTGGGGCTCTGGCACAGCCCGGGGGCGGGGCAGATCCAGGGGGCGGGGCTCTGGCTCAGCTCAGGGGCGGGGCAGCTCCTGGGGGTGGGGCTCCGGCTCAGCTCAGGGGAAGGGCAGCTCAAGGGGGTGGGGCTCTGACACAACTCAGGAGCGGGCAGCTCCTGGGGGCGGGCTCTGGCTCAGCTCGGGGGCGGGGCAGCTCTTGGGGGCGGGGCTCTGGCACAGCCCGGAGGCGGGAAAGCTCCTGGGGGCGGGGCTCTGGCTCAGATCAGGGGCGCGGCAGCTCTTGGGGGCGGGGCTCTGGCTCAGCTCAGGGGCGGGGCAGCTCCTGGGGGCGGGGCTCTGGCACATTATGACGCGGAGCCCGGCTGAACAGCTGCTTCCTGGTTCTCCACGTGCTGCCAGCAGCGCTGGAGCTGCCCGAGCCGCAGCGGAGCCGCTGTTCTCAGCTGCAGCCAGGATCTGCCCCCGGCCCCGCTGGGATCCAGGTGGGGACAGAGACTGGGGCCAGGGGGTTCCCCTTGGTGTGGCGGGGGGGGGGGGGGGGGGGAGAAGCCGGAGCTGCAGGCGGGGGAAGGGCGGTGGGACATTTTGACCCGGTGCCCCCGGGGAATGAGAGGCGCTGGGGGGCGGGAAAGTGATTCTGCCCCAGGGAGCCTGGGAGAAGCCTTGGAGGCGCCTCGGCCCCAGTGGAGCTGCAGGAGGATCCGCCCGCCCCGCTGGGATGGGGGGGCCGGGGCCCGGCCGTCGTGTGGGGGGGAGGGGCGGACCCCGGGCCCGGCGGGGGGGGGGCGGTGTATTAAATCACTCCCCATACCAATGTGCTAGACCCGGGCACTGCGCATGCCCAGTAACAGCTGCTGAAGCCGCTGCCCTTCCCCCTGCCCGGACCAGCCGTAACGTTCCGCCGGGCGCTGGGGGCGGGGCTGGAGCGGGGCGGGGGAGTAACAGGGAGCGTGGGAGGGGCGGGGCGCAGAGCAGGAAATTGATGGGCGGGGAGGGGGTCAGGCAGCTGGAGGCAGGGTTCGTGGGGCGCTAAAGGGCACAATCCGGGCTGGGGGGAGGAGCAGGAGTTGAGCTCAGGGGGAGGCGCTGGCAGAGCCCCCCCCTTTGGTGTGAGGGCGGAGGTGTCGGGGGGGAGGAGAAGCCGGAGTTGCAGGGGGGGGGAGGTCACTGGGGGGGTAGATCTGTCTCTGTGCAGCCAGGACATTCCTGGGGTGGGAGGGAGGTGAAGTTAATTGGATCCTGTCCCTGTTTTTGCCACTTCCTCCCACACACAGATTCTCTCAAGATTTCCCCTTTTCTCTCTCATTATCACACGTGGCTATAAAATCCAGGGAGATTCTCCTCCCCCCGCCCCAATGATCAGCTCTCTAATTGCCTCTGATTTTCCTTTTTCTCTCCATACTTCTCAAATGTCAATTTAAAATCTCTCCGATGCGGGGTGGATTTTCCCACCCATTTTATCTGCAGCGATTTGTCCTTGTTTGGTGGGGAAATTGTTGCCCTGGGTCATTCCCCAGAACATGGATCCCCCTGGAGTGGGGATAGGGATGAGGTTCCGTTCTCTGCCTATGAGTCTATAACCCGTGCGGGCCCTGACCCCAGCTCCAGGGGCCCCACCCAGTGTTGGCCCTGACCCCAGCTTCAGGGTCCCAACCAATGCGGGGCCTGACTCCTGCTCCAGGGGCCCAAATCCCGTGGGGGCCCTGACCCCAGCTCCAGGGGCCCCACCAGTGCAGGCCCTGACCCCAGCTCCAGGGGCCCAACCCAGTATTGGTTCTGACCCCAAGCTCCAGGGGCCCCAACCCGTAGGCGCCCTGACCCCAGCTCCAGGGCCCAAATCCGTGGATGCCCTGTCCGCAGCAACAGGGGCCCCAATCCGTGTTGGCCCTGACCCCAGCTCCAGGGGCGCCACCCGTGGTGGCCCTGACCCCAGCTCCAGGGGCACAACCCGTGTGGGCCCTGACCATAGCTCGAGGGCCCAACCTTGGGGGCCCTGACCCCAGGTCCAGGGACCCACCCGTGCAGGCCCTGACCCCAGCTCCAGGGTACCAACCCGTGCGAGCCATGACCCCAGCTCCAGGCGCCGAACTCGTGGGGGCCCTCACCCCAGCCTCAAGGGCCAAACCCGTGGGGGCCCTGACCCCAGCTCCAGGGGCCTCATCCGTGTTGGCCCTAACCCCAGCTCCAGGGGCCTCATCCGTGTTGGCCTGACCCCAGCTCCAAGGGCCTAACCCGTGGGGACCCAGACCCCAGCTCCAGTGGCCCCACCCGCGTTGGACATAACCCCAGCTCCAGGGGCCCAACCTTGGGGGCCCGACCCCACCTCCAGGGGCCCCACCAGTGCAGGCCCTGACCCAGCTCCAGGGGCCCAACCTGTGTTGGTTCTGACCCCAGCTCCTGGGGCCCAACCCGTAGGTGACCCTGACCCCAGCTCCAGGGCCCAAACCCGTGGGGGCTCTGTCCGCAGCTACAGGGGCCCAATCCATGCGGGCCCTGAGCGCAGCTTCAGGGGCCCAACCCGTGGAGGTTCTGACTCCAGCTCTATGTGCCCAACCCCTGCGGGCCCTGACTACAGCTCCAGGGGCCCAACCCCGTGGGGCGCCCTAACCCCAGCTGCAGTTGCCGAAGCCGTGGGGGCCCTGACCCCATCTGCAGAGGTCCAACCCGTTCGTGCCCTGACACCAGCTCCAGGGCCTAACCTGTGCGTCCCCTAACCCCCCCAGCTCCAGGGCCCAACCCGTGGGGCCCTGACCCAGCTCCAGGGTCCCAACCCGTGCGGCCTGACCCCAGTTCCAGAGGGCCCAACCCGTGCGGCCCTCAGCCTAGCTCCCGGGGCCCACCTTGTGGGCCCTGACTCCAGCTCCAGGGGGAAAAACCCGTGGGGCCCTGACCCCAGCTCCAGGGGCCCAACCCGTGCGGGGCCTGACCCCAGCTCCAGGGGCCCAACCCGTTCGGGCCCTGACCCCAGCTCCAGGACCCCACCCGTGCAGGCCCTGACCCCAGCTCCAGGGCCCAACCCGTGCGGGCCATGACCCCAGCTCCAGGCGCCAAACTTGGGGGCCCTCACCCCAGCTCCAAGGGCCAAACCCGTGGGGGCCTGACCCCAGCTCCAAAGGCCCCAACCGTGGGGGCCCTGACCCAGCTCCAGGGGCCCAACCCTTGCCGTCCGTGACCCCAGCTCCAGGGGCCCCATCCGTGTTGGCCCTGACCCCAGCTCCAGGGGCCCCACCCGTGGTGGCCCTGACCCCAGCTCCAAGGGCCTAACCCGTGGGGCCCTGACCCAGCTCCAGGGGCCCAACCCGTTGGCCCTGACCCCAGCTCCAGCGGCCAACCTGGGAGCCCTGACCCCAGCTCTGGGGCCCAACCCGTGCGGGCCCTGACCCCAGCTCCATGGGCGCCAACCCGTAGGGGCCCTGACCCCAGCTCCAGGGGCCCAACCCGTAGCGTGCCCTGACCCCAGCTCCAGCGGCCCCACCGTGGGGACCCTGACCCCAGCTCCAGGGGCCCACCCGTGGGGGCCCTGACCCAAGCTCCAGGGGCCCAACCCGTGCGGCCCTGACCCCAGCTCCAGGGGCCCCACCCGTGTGGGCCCTGACCCCAGCTCCAGGGCCCAACCCGTGGGGGCCCTGACCCCAGCTCCAGGGGCCCACCCGTGGGGGCCTTACCCCAGCTCCAGGGGCCCACCCTTGCGGGGCCTGACCCCAGCTCCAGGGGCCCAACCCGTGGGGCCCTGACCCCAGCTCCAGTGGCCCACCTTGGCGGGCCCTGACCCCAGCTCCAGGGCCCACCCTTGCACCCTGAACCCAGCTCCAGGGGCCCAACCCGTGTGGGCCCTGACCCAGCTCCAGGGCCCAACCCCTTGGGGCCCTGACCCAGCTCCAGGGCCCCACCCGTGCGGGCCCTGACCCCAGCTCCAGGGCCCCACCCGTGCGGGCCCTGACCCCAGCTCCAGGGCCAACCCGTGGGGGCCCTGACCCCAGCTCCAGGGCCCAACCCGTGGGGCCCTGACCCCAGCTCCAGAGGCCCCCTATCCATGCCCTGACCCAGCTCCAGGGCCCCAACCGTGGGGCCCTGACCCAGCTCCGGGGCCCAACCCGTGGGGGCCTGACCCCAGCTCCAGGGGCCCAACCCGTGCGGGCCCTGACCCCAGCTCCAGGGCCCCAACCTGTGGGGTCCTGACCCCAGCTCCAGGGCCCAACCCGTGTGGGTCCTGACCCCAGCTCCAGGGCCCACCCGTGGCGGGCCCTGACTCCAGCTCCAGGGGCCCCACAAGTGCTTGCCCTGACCGAACTCCACGGGCCCAAACTCTGGGGGCCCTGACCCCAGCTCCAGGGGCCAACCCTGTGGCCCTGACCCCAGCTCCAGGGGCCCCACCTGGGGGCCCTGACCTCAGCTCCAGGGCCCAACCCATGCGGGACCTGACCCCAGCTAAAGGCGCCGACTCGTGGGGCCCTGACCCGAGCTCTAGTGGCCCAACCCGTGCGGGCCCTAACCCCAGCTCCAGAGGCCCCAAGAGTGCGGGCCCTGACCCCAGCTCCAGGGGCCCCACAAGTGCTTGCCCTGACCCCAACTCCACGGGCCCAACCTGTGCGGGCCCTTACCTCAGCTCCAGGGGCCCAACCCTTGGGGTCCTGACCCCAGCTCCAGGGGCCCCACCCGTGGGGCCCTGACCCCAGCTCCAGGGCCCCAACCGTGGGCGGGCCCTGATCCCAGCTACAGGGGCCCAACACGTGGGGGGACCTGATCCCAGCTCCAGGGGCCCCACCCGTGAGGCCCTGACCCGAGCTCCAGGAGCCCCAATCGTGCGAATCCTGAACCCAGCTCCAGGGGCCCAACCTGTGGGGGCCCTGGCCACAGCTCCAGGGCCCAGCCCGTTTTGGCCCTAACTCCCCAGCTCCAGGCGTCGAACTCGTGTGGGCCTGACCGCAGCTCCAGTAGCCCAACCCATGCGGGCCCTAACTCGAGCTCCAGAGGCCCCACCCGTGTGGGCCTGACCCCAGATCCAGGCGCGACGTCGTGAGGGCCCTGACCCCAACCTCAAGGGGCCCAACCGTGGGGGCCCTGACCCCAGCTCCAGGGGCCCCACCCGTGTGGTGTGCTGGCTTCAGCTCCAGGGGGCCCAACCGTGGGGGTCATGCGCCAGCTCCAGGGGTCCAACCCATTCGGGCCCTAACCCCAGTGCCAGGGGCCCAAAAGTGCCAGCCCTGACCCCAAACTCCACGGGCCCCAACCCGTGCGGACCCTGACCCCAGCTCCAATGGGCCCAACACGTGGGGGACCTGATCCCAGCTCCAGGGGCCCCACCCGTGGGACCCTGACCCCAGCTACAGGAGCTCCAATTTGTGCGGATCATGAAAACAGCTCCAGGGGCCCAACCCATGGGGACCCTGACCCCATCTCCAGGGGCCCAACCCGTGGGGCCCTGACCCCAGCTGCATGGGCCCCACCCATAGTGAACTTGACCCCAGGTCCAGGGGCCCAACATATGCGGGTCCTGACCCCAGCTCCTGCGACCTAACGTCTGGGGGCCCTAACCCCAGCTCTAGAGCCCCACCGGTGCGGGCCCTGACCCCAGCTCCAGAGGCCCACCCGTGGGGGCTCTGACCCCTGCTCCCAGGGGCCCAACCCGTGTGGGCCCTGATCCCAGCTCCAAGGGCCCAACCCGTGGTGGCTCCTGATGCCAGCACCAGGGGCCCAACCCGTGGGGGCCCTAACCACAGCTAGAGTTACCCAACCCATGGGGGCCCTGACCCGAGCTCCAGGAGCCCAACCCCGTGCGGGCCCTGACCCAGCTCCAGGGACCCAAACCGTGTGGTGGTCCTGACCCCCAACTCCAGGGGCTCAACCTGTGGGGTCCCTTACCCCAGCTCTAGAGGCTCAACCCCGTGGGGGCCCTTACCCCAGCTTCAGGGGCCCAACGTGTGCGGGTGCTGACCTCAGCTCCAGGGGCCCAACCCGTTCTGGCCCTAACCCCAGCTGCAGTGGCCCCACAAGTACTTCCCTGACCCCAGCTCCACGGGCCCAACCCTTGCGGGCCCTGACTCCAGCTCCAGGGCCCAACCCGTGGAGCGACTTACCCCAGCTCCAGGGGCCCCACCTGTGGGGGCCATGACCCCAGCTCCAGGGCCCCAACCCGTGCGGGCCCTGACCCCAGCTCCAGTGGCCCAACCGTTGTGGGCCCTAACCCCAGCTCCAGAGGACCACCAGTGCGGGCCCTGACCCCAGCTCGAAGCGCCAAACTCGTTGGGGCCCTGACCTCAACCTCAAGGGCCCAATCCGTGGGGCCCTGACCCCAGCTCCATAGGCCCACAATCGTGCGGGCCCTGACCCTAGCTCCAGGGCCCAACACTTGGGGGCCCTGACACCACCTTCAGGGGGCCCATACCTTTCGGGTCCTGATCCCAGCTCTAGAAACCCAACCCGTTTGGGTCCTGACCCAGGTCCAGGTACCCAACCCGTGGGGTCCTGACCCCAGGTCCAGGTGCCCAACCCCTGCGAGCCCTGACCCCAGCTCCAGGGGCCCAACCAGCGCGTCCGCTAACCCCAGCTCCAGGGCCCAACCCGTGCGGGGCCTCACCCCAGTTCCAGAGACCCAACCTGTGCCTCCCTCACCCCAGCTCCCGGGGCCGACTGGTGTGGGCCCTGACCCAGCTCCAGGGGCCAAACCTGTGGGGGTCCCTGACCCCAGTTCCTGGGGCCCAAACCAGTGTAGGCCCTGACCCCAGCTACAGGGCCCAACCCGTGGGGACTGACCCCAGCTCCATGGGCCCCACCCGTGCGGGCCCTGACTCCAGCTCCAGGGGCCCAACCCGTGGGCCCTTACCCCAGCTCCAGGGCCCCAACCGTGGGGGCCCTGACCCAGCTCCAGGGCCCAACCGTGCGGGCCCTGACCCCAGCTCCAGTGCCCAACCCGTGCGAGCCCTAACCCCAGCTCCAGGGGCCCCACCTGTGCGGGCCCTGACCCAGCTCCAGAGGCCCCAACCCGTGGGGGCCCTGACCCCAGCTCCAGGAGCCCATCCGTGCGGGCCTTGACCCCAGCTCCAGGGCCCAACCGTGGGGCCCTGACCCCAGCTCCAGGGGCCCAACCCGTTGGGCCCTGACCCCAGCTCCATGGGCCCAACCCATGGGGACCTGACCCCAGCTCCAGGGGCCCAACACGTATGCGGGCCCTGACCCCAGCTCCAGGGCCCAACCTGGGCCTGACCCCAGCCTCAATGCCGACCCCCCCGTGAGGGGCCCTGACCCCAGCTCCAGGTGCCCCACCTGTGGGGCCCTGATCCCACTTCTAGGAGCCCTAATCGTGCAGGTCCTGACCCCAGCTCCAGGGGCCCAACCTGTGTTGGCCCAGATCCCAGCTCCAGGGGCCCAACCTTGAGGGCCCAGATCCCAGCTCCGGGGGCCCAAACCGTGCGGGCCCTGACCCTAGCTCCATGGGTACAACCCGTAGGGCCCTGACCCACCTCCAGGGACCCCACCGTGCGAGCCCTGACCCAAGCTCCTTCGTCCCCCCCCCGTGTCGGCCCTGACCCCAGCTCCATGCGCTGAACTCTTGGGGGCCCTTACCCCAGCCTCAAGGCCCCAACCCGTGCATGGCCCTGACCTCAGCTCCAGGTACCCATCCCGTGCAAGCCTTGTCCCTAGCTCCAGAAACCCAACCCGTGGGGGCCCTGACCCCAGCTCGAGGGACCCAACCCGTGGGGGCCATGACGCCAGCTCCAGGGGCCAACCCATTCGGGCCCTACCCCCAGTGCCAGGCGCCCAACCAGGGTGCAGGCCCTGACCCCAACTCCACAGGCCAATCCGTGCGGGCCTGACCCCACCTCCAGGAGCTCCATCGTGCGGATCCTGAAAACAGGTCCAGGGGCCCAACCCGTGGGGACCCTGACCCCATCACCAGGGGCCCAACCCGTGGGGCCCTGACCCCAGCTCCAGGGGCCCAACCCATAGGGGACCTGACCCCAGCTCCAGGCGCCCAACCTATGCGGGCTCTGACCCAGCTCCAGGCGCCGACCTCGTGGAGGCCCTGACCAAGCTCCAGGGACCCCAACTCGTGCAGGCCCTGACCCCAGCTCCAGGGGCGCAACCCGTGGGGGCCCAGACCCGAGCTCCGGGGGCCCAAACCGTGAGGGCCCTGACCCCAGCTCTAGAGCCCCAACCCGTGCGGGTCCTGACCCCAGCTCCATGGGCCCCACCCATAGGGGACCTGACCCCAGCTCCAGGGGCACCGAACATATACGGGCCCTGACCCAGCTCCTGCGACCTCACCCCGTGAGGGCCCTAAGCCCAGCTCCAGGGGCCCCCCCGTGGGGGCCCTGACCCCAGCTCCAGGGCCCAACCCGTGTGGGCCCTGACCCCAGCTCCAGTTGCCCAACCCGTGGGGGCCCTGACCCCAGCTCCAGGGGCCCAACCCGTGCGGGCCCTGACCCCAGCTCCAGGGAACCAAACCGTGCGGGTCCTGACCCCCAGCTCCAGGGGCCCAACCCGTGGGGGCCCTGACCCAGCTCCAGGGGCCAACAAGTGGGGGCTTACCCAGCTCCAGGGGCCCAACCCGTGGGGCCATGACCCCAGCTCCAGGGGCCAACCCGTGCGGGCCCTGACCCCAGCTCCAGGGGCCCAAAAGTGGTTCCCTGACCCAACTCCAGGGGCCCAACCCGTGCGGGCCTGACCCCCAGCTCCAGGGGCCCAACACCTGGGGGGCGCTGACCCCAGCTCCAGGGTCCCAACCCGTTTGGGCCCTGACCCCAGCTCCAGTGCCCACAACTGCGGGCCCTGACCCCAGCTCCAGGGCCAACCCGTGGGGCCCTGACCCCAGCTCCAGGGGCCCAACCCGTGGGGCCCTGACCCCAGCTCAGGGGCCCAACCGTGGGGGCCCTGACCCCAGCTCCAGGGCCCCAACCCGTGCGGGCCCTGACCCCAGCTCCGGGGCCAAACCGTGGGGCCCTGACCCAGCTCCAGGGCCCAACCCTGCGGGCCCTGACCCAGCTCCAGGGCCCAACCCGTGGGGCCCTGACCCCAGTTCCAGGGGCCAACCCTTGCGGATCCTGACCCAGCTCCAGGGGCCCAACCCGTGCGGGCCCTGACCCCAGCTCCAGGGGCCCAACCCGTGGGCCCTGACCCCAGCTCCAGGGGCCCAACCTTGGGGGCCTGACCCCAGCTCCAGGGCCCAACTGTTGGGCCCTGACCCCAGCTCCAGGGGCCCCAACCGTATTGGCCCTGTGGGTCCCCAGCTCCAGGGGCCCACCCGTGCGGGCCCTGTCCCCAGCTCCAGGGCCCAACCCGTGGGGGCCCTGACCCCAGCTCCAGGGCCCTAACTCGTGCGGACCTAACCCAGCTCCAGGGGTCCCACCCGTGCGGGCCCTGACCCCAGTCTATGGGCCCAACGCGTGCGGACTCGACGCCAGCTCCAGGTGCTGAACCATGGGGGCCCTGACACCAGCTCAAGGGCCCAACCTGTGGGGGACCTGAACCCAGCTCCAGGGCCCGACCCGTGGGGCCCTGACGCCAGCTCCAGAGCCTCAAACCCGTGCGGGCCTGACCCCAGCTCCAGGCCCCAACCCGTGGGGCCCTGACGCCAGAACCAGGGCCCCACCCGTGCGGGCCGTGACCCCAGCTCCATGGGCGCCACCCGTAGGGGCCCTACCCCAGATCCAGGGGCCAACCTATGCGTGCCCGACCCCAGCTCCTGCAGCCCCACCCATGCGGACCCTGACCCCAGCTCCAGGGGCCCACCCGTGTGGGTCCTGACCCCAGCTCCAGGGGCCCAACCCTGTGGGTCCTGACCCAGCTCCAGGGCCCAACCCGTGGGGGCCCTGACGCCAGCTCCAGGGCCCAACCCGTGGGGGCCCTGACCCCAGCTCCAGGGCTGAACCCGTGCGGGGCCTGACCCCAGCTTCCAGGGCCCACCCGTGTTGGCCCTGACCCCAGCTCCAGGGGCCCAACCGTGGGGGCCCTGACCCCAGCTATGGGGGCCCAACCTGTGCGGGCCCTGACCCCAGCTCCAGTGGCCCCACCCGTGCGGCCCTAACCCCAGCTCCAGAGGCCCAACCCGTGTGGGCCTGACCCCAGATCCAGGCCCAAACTCGTGGGGGCCCTGACCCCAACCTCCAGGGCTCAATCCGTGGGGCCCCTGACCCCAGCTCCAGGGGCCCCACCAACCCGTGCGGGCCTGACCCTAGCTCCAGGGCCAACCCTTGGGGCCCTGACACAGCTTTAGTGGCCCCACCGTGCGGGCCCTGATCCAGCTCCAGAAACACAACACCGTGTGGGTCCTGACCCGAGCTCCAGGGCCAACCCGTAGGCGCCCTGACCCAGCTCCAGGGCCCAAACCCGTGGGGCCAATGACCACAGCTCCAGGACCCACCCGTGGGGCCCTGACCCCAGCTCCAGGGCCCAACCCGTGGCAAGGCCCTGACTCCTCTCCAGGGGCCCAACCCGTGGTGGCCCTGACCCCAGCTCCCAGGGCCCAACCCGTGTGGGCCCTGACCGGCAGCTCCAGGGGCCCACCCTTGTGGGTCCTGACCCCCAGCTCCAGGGCCCAACCCGTTTGGGTCCTGAAACCCCAGGTCCAGGTGCCCCAACCCGTGGGGGCTGACCCAGCTCCAGGGGCCCAACCAGCGGGCCCTAACCCCAGCTCCAGGGGCCCAACCCGTGGGGGCCTGACGCCATTCCAGGGACCCAACCGTCGGGTCCCTCACCCCAGCTCCGGGTCCGAACTGTGGTGGGCCCTGACCCCAGCTCCAGGGGCCAACCCTGTGGGGGTCCTGACCCCATTCCTGGGGCCCAACCCTGCGGGCCATGAACCCAGCTCCAGGGGCCCACCGTGTGGCCCTGACCCCAGCTCCAGGGGCCCAACCCCGTGGGGCCTAACCTCAGCTTCAGGGCCCCAACCCGTGGGGACCTGACTCCAGCTCCAGGAGCCCCACATATCGGGTCCTGACCCCAGCTCCAGTGGGCCCCAACCGTGGGGGCCTGACCCCAGCTCCAGGGTCCCAACCAGTGCGGGCCCTGACCCCAGCTCCAGTGGCCCAACCCGTGCGGGCCCTGACCCCAGCTCAAGAGGCCCCACCCGTGCGGGCCTGACCCCAGCTCCAGAGGCCCCACCGTGGGGGCCCTGACCCCAGCTCCAGGGCCCACCCGTGTGGGCCCTGACCCAAGCTCCAGGGGCCCATCCCGTGTGGGTCTGACCCCAGCTCCAGGGCCCCAACCCGTGGGGCCCTGACCCCAGCTCTAGAGGCCGAACCCGTGGGGCCCTGACCCCAGCTCGAGGGACCCAACCCGTGGGGGCCATGACGCCAGCTCCAGGGGCCAACCCGTGGGGCCCTAACCCCAGCTCCAGGCGCCCACAGGTGCAGGCCCTGACCCCAGCTCCAGGAGCTCCAATCGTGGGGGTCCTGACCCCAGTCCAGTGCCCACCCGTGCGGCCCTGACCCCATCCCCAGGGTTGGGCCCCCTGAACCCCCACCCCCGTGGGGCCCTGACCCCAGCTCCCATGGGCCCCACCATAGGGGAACCTGACCCCAGCTCCAGGGCCCAACATATGCGGGCTCCTGACCCAAGCTCCAGTCGCCGAACCTCGTGGAGGCCCTGACCCCAGCTCCAGGGGCCGCCAACTCGTGCAGGCCCTACCCCAGCTCCAGGGCGCAACCCGTGGGGGCCCTGACCCGAGCTCCCGTGCGCCAAACCGTGAGGGCCCTGACCCCAGCTCTAGAGCCCCCAACCCCGTGCGGTCCTTGACCCCAGCTCCATGGGCCCCACCCTAGGGGACCTGCCCCAGCTCCAGGGGCCCAACATATGCTGGCCCTGACCCCAGCTCCTGCGACCTCACCCGTGAGGGCCCTAAGCCCAGCTCCAGAGGACCCACCCGTGGGGCGCCTTACCCCCGTCCAGGACCACCCGTGTGGGCCCTGACCCCAGCTCCAGGGGCCCCAACCCGTGTGGATCCGTACGCTCAAGCATGAGGGGCCCAACCTGTGGGGGGCCCTGACCACAGCTCCAGTTGCCCATACCCGTGGGGGCCCTGACCCTAGCTCCACGGGCCCCACCCGTGGCTGTGCCCTGACCCCAGCCCAGGAACCAACCGTGTGGGTCCTGACCCAGCTCCAGGGGCCCAACCTGTTGGGGGACTTCATCCCAGCTCCGGGCCGCAACAAGGGGGGCTTTTTACCCCAGCCTTCAGGGGCCGAACCCGTGGGGGTCCATGACCCCATCGTCCCACTGGCCCAACCGTTCGGGCCCTAACCCATGCCCCAGGGGCTCCAAAAGTGCCTTGCCTCTGACCCCCACTCCACTGGCCCAAACCCGTGCGGGCCGTGACCCCAGCTCCAGGGGCCCAAACCCATGGGGGCGCTGCCCTCTTCTTCCAAGGTCCCAAGCTGTGCGGACGCCCTGACCCCAGCTGCATGTGGCCCCACAAGTGCTTGCGACCTGACCCCATGCTCCACGTGCCCCAACCCGTGCGGGTCCCTGACCCCACTTCCGTTGCCCAACCCGTGGAGCCACTTACCCAGCTCCAGGGGCCCCACCCTTGGTGGCCCTACCCCTAAGCTCCAGGGCCCCAAACCCGAGCGGGCCCTGACCCCAGCTGCAGACGCCAAACTCGTGGTGCCCTGACCCGAGCTCTAGTGGCCCAACCCGTGCGGGCCAAACCCCGATCCCAAGGCCCCACCAGTGCAGCCTAACCCCGTTCCAGGGGCCCAACCCTTGTGGATCCTGAATGCCAGCACCAGGGGCCCAAACCGTGGGGGCCCTGACCCAGCTTAGTTACCCAACACGTGGGGTCCCTGGACCCCAGCTCCTGGCGCCGAACTCGTGGGGAGCCCTGACCACAGCTCAGGGACCCAACTCGTGCAGGGCCCGACCCAGCTCCAGGGGCGCAACCCGTGGGGGCCCAGACGCCAGCTCCAGGCCAACCCGTTCGGGCCCCTAACCCCAGTGCCAGGCGCCCACAAGTGCAGACCCTGACCCAACTCCACAGGCCCAATCCGTCGCGGGCCCTGACCCCAGCTCCAGGAGCCCAACATGTGGGGGACCTGATCCTAGCTCATGGGCCCACCCTGGGGCCCTGACCCCACATCCCAGGCTCCAACTCGTGCAGGATCCTGAAAACAGGTCCTAGGGGCCCAACCCCAGTTTGGGACCCTGACCCCATCACCAGGTGCCCAACCCGTGGGGGCCCTGACCCCAGCTCCATGTGCCCCACCCTAGGGGACCTGACCACGCTCCAAGGCGCCACCATATGCGGGCCTGACCCAAGCTCCAGGTGCCGACCTCGTGGAGGCCCTGACCAC